>NC_057813.1:561513159-561664060 GCF_018294505.1 Triticum aestivum
TGTCAATTTTTGGGATTTTGGGGGGGTTTGCTTGGACATTATTATACATTAACTGAGTTTTCTATGCATTCATGTGCATAATTCAAATTTGAACTAAATGCACACATATGCTCTAATGCATATAAATTGGTGAAAAATTCAAATCTATGTCCTTGGCTGCATGCTTAATTAGGTCCCATGCAAGAAACGAGAATGAATGTCAAACACTCTGCCACCGTCACTCGGCCGCAAACATTGAGATATATACTTGATTTTTAAATTCTAGTAAATCCAAAGCTCGTCTGAAATTCATGAAACTTGGCATGCTGTCATGAAGCGGCATCAACATGCCGTGGTAAAAAAATTTGTCCCATTTGGGGCAGGTTTGGGGATATGCTTCTCACAAATCAGAGGTTCTCACAACAAGCCCGATGGTTTCGGTAGGGAACGTCTCACCTTTCTGGATGAAACAAGATGCATTGCCTCTTCTCGATTTCAATTTTTTTCCTAGTGTCAACATAGAACAACATGGGTGTTGTGTCAATTTTTGGGATTTTTCAGGGTTTGCTTGGACATTTTTATACATTAACTGAGTTTTCTATGCATTCATGTGCATAATTCAAATTTGAACTACATGCACACATATGCTCTAATGCATATAAATTGGTTGAAAATTCAAATATGTGTCCTTGGTTGCATGCTTAATTAGGTCCCATGCAAGAAATGAGAATGAATGTCAAACACCCTGCCACCGTCACTCGGCCACAAACATTGAGATATATATACCTGGTTTTTAAATTCTAGTAAATCCAAAGCTCGTCTGAAATTCATGAAACTTGGCATGCTGTCATGGAGCGGCATCAACATGTCGTGGAAATTTTTTGTCCGATTTGGGGCAGGTTTGGGGATATCCTTCTCACAAACCAGAGCTTCTCACAACAAGCCCGATGGTTTCGGTAGGGAACGTTTCACCTTTCTGGACGAAACGATATGCATTGCCTCTTCTCGATTTCAATATTTTTCCTAGTGTCAACATAGAACAACAAGGTTGTTGTGTCAATTTTTAGGATTTTTGGGGGTTCACTTGGGCATTTTTATACATTAACTGAGTTTTCTATGCATTCATGTGCATAATTATAATTTGAACTAACATGCACACATATGCTCTAATGCATATAAATTGGTTGAAAATTCAAATCTATGTCCTTGGTTGCATGCTTAATTAGGTCCCATGCAAGAAATGAGAATGAATTCCGTCAAACACCTTGCCTATGTGGTTTTTCAATTCTAGTATAAATCCAAAGCTCGTCTGAAATTCATGAAACTTGGCATGCATGCTATCATGGAGCGGCATCAACATGTCGTGGTAAAAAAAATTCCCATTTGGGGCAGGTTTGGGGATATGCTTCTCACAAACTAGAGCTTCTCACAACAAGCCTGATGGTTTCGGTAGGGAACATCCCACCATTGGGGAAAAATGATATCCATTGCCTCTTATTGCTTTGAAATTTTTTCTCATGTCAACATAGAACAATAGGAGTGTTATGTCAATTTTTGGGATTTTTCGGGGTTCGTTTGGACATTTTTATGCATTAATTGAGTTTTTCAATGCATTTATGTGTATAATTCAAATTTTAACCATTCACGTGATGCCATGTGTCTTGGTTTTAATGGCTATAGGTTTTAATGGCTCTTGATCGCAAACGTTTTAAAAAGAACACCCGTATGCAAAGTGAGAGCGGGATTTGTGCGTCTCTTCAACACAAATGGTTGTTCTGGATGACCCATGTGCAAACACTTTACAAACAATTTGGTAAAATTTGCATCTGTCATATTGGGTAGGTTGCCATTTCTCAAACTGGAAATATTAACATTTGTTGATCTAGTAAAATTGCCATTTGTCAACCTTGTAACATTGCCATTTGTCAAAATATGAAGCTAAAAATCACTAGCAGTATCTAATTTTTGCAACTAAAATTTAGTAATTCAGCATAGATGGAGGCGTGTTCAGCCGGACGTGCAGCGGGCAGCAGAGTTCTCGATACGGCTTTAATGCAGATGAGGGAGAGGGTAGTGGTTCCCGAAATGTTGAACAGCCAATGATGCATCCTCCTTCAATTAGCATCATGAATGCATGAGGGAAGTAATGGGAGGAGGACCGGGAAAAGGGGCAGCACGATGTGAATGCAACGTAGTTTGCACTCATATAAAGGTGCCCCGCCATTCCAATGCATCTACCACATCATACGCACCTAAGCATTTGCCTAAGCACCTACACTAAGCACAAAAGTGCTCACTCCAAACCCTTGGCGGCATTGTGCGCGAGCGGCCAGTGGCTGTGCCAGACGGTCGACGACGCCGGCCTGCGGCATGGCACCGAGGATCGTCTCCAGACGGTGTTGGCAACCGGCTGGTGGATGGCCGTCGTTGATGCCAGCTATGACTCTCAGTTGGACCAGATGATCGTTGCCACCACCAACAAGTTCTCTGTCGTCAAGAAGCTCGCGGACGACATCGCCATACTCCTCCAGCTCGCGTGCCCAGGCTCATCATTGCCTGCCTCCCTAATCGGCCTCCATGGTCGGAACCTCTTTCAAGCATTGGTGGCCCTGCGACTGCCCGCCGACGCCATGAAGAATGTCCACCTGGAGGTCGCGCTCGCCGTGAGGCGCCTCGCCCTACAAGAATTCGTCAACCTACACATCCACGTGTACGAGCAAATCGTGTACATAGGTATCTACAAGGCCAGTGAGGACGCTAAGACGTTGGCCTTCTTCAACCGGCTACAAGCCTTGGATGCCTTTGCTGAGAAGCACCTTGACCTCGCCACAAAAGCCGCTGATCCTTAGCCGCCGGTCGGTGGCTCGGCGCACTTAGTTGAGGAGGAGGAGGTCGTACGTTGATGGATGCATCTTTCTGCTAGCCTCCTTAATTCTTATTGTGCTATTGCATTCTCGTTCCAGTCAATACAGACATGTGTGATCCCTTTGCTTAATTATATGCATCACTGTAACTAGTACTCCATCCTGTCAATTTATAAGTTGTGCTGCCAGTGTTTGGGGCCGGTGCACCACGCAATAAGCACACCCACGATGACACATACAGAGAGGACATCCTCTAGTTCCAATGGCGATTTGTCAAAATATGCATCTAAAAATCACTAGCATTATCTAATTTTTGCAACTAAAATTTGGTAATTAAGCATATATTTCATTCATAGATTAGGCAGTCGTGCTTAATCTATACAAATAGTTCAACCGTTAGGCGCCGCGGCATGCTCTGCTCGCGTCCGTCAGCGCGCTCGGGTTGTGGACAACTTTTCCTTGCGTGTTCAACTGCTATATGCATATATATGGTTTCTCGCCTTGAGGCGACCGCGGAGCGCTCTACTCGCGTCCCTCCGCGCACGCTCTACCATCGGTTGGGCCTGCGCACGATCACATCAGGGGCCCCGTATGCATGTGGTTGCGCCGCGCGCGTTGCCACACGATGCAGTTACGTGCGACATGATGGAGTTACGCGCTGCGAATTAGAACTGCCATCAGGACGTGCCGTCCGGCCTCCCCTTTAATTCCCGCGAACATTATAGCCTTAGTCTCTTCAACCTTTCGATCACGCCCCACAACACAACAAGCACACCCACGACGACACATAGAGAGGGGATGTCTAGCGGCGCTCCAATGGAGTTCGGCGAGCATAAAGTGGAGACCCACGCGAGGGAGACAGATCTCTCTCGGTGGTGTACACCATCAACCCGGCCGTGGTGGACGACTACATCAACACCGTTGAGCAGTTGCTTGCTGGAGACAAGTACAAGGTGGTCGGCATCAACCTCCAGTACACCGACTGCAGTCCCGGCATAGATCAGAAGGTTGCCGTCGCCCAGTTGTGCATGCGAGATCATGTCCTCATCTTCCACTACTACTTGGCCAGAGAGCCTTGCGACCGTTTCAACAGGTTTATCTACAACACCGACTACAAGTTCGCCATGGTGGAAACCACCAACGATGTAAAAGCGCTCGGTGTTACGGGCTTGGCCTGCGAGAACCTAGTCGAAATTCGTGACCACTACAGGGTCTGGGGCAACACGAAGAAGGACTCCATGGTCGAACTCGCCTCGGCCATCATCGACCCCTACTACGAAAAGATGAAGCGGGATGCCCACAAAACAAGTGACGTATCCTGGCACAGGGCCTGGATGCAGCGACTGGATGAACCTCACCTCAGGTTCGTGGCCAAGAGCGTGTACACATGCTACGAGATGCATAGGCGGATCGTTGACATGAGTAAGTGCCTCATTACCCAAATCAATAAGCCCGGATCGAGGCACAAGCGGAGCAAGTGTCACAAGAAGTAGATGATGATCAGATGATCGTTTATGCTAGTTAATCATGCATGTAATATATAGTTTACTTTATTGGTGTGTGGAAGTGTCATGTGTGTAGTAGCCACCTATGAAATTATGCATGTAATAGTTTACTTTGGTGTACGCAAATGCCATGGTTGTAGTAGCCACCTATGTAATTGGATGTTTAATTTGGTTAATCATGCATGTAATATATATATGTTGTTGTTCTGTATGCAACCCCATCGCACAACACACACGTCTTATTAGCAGCAATTGTTTGTGTTATTATCGGTCTTCACACACATTTCTGATTACAGACCTGTTTACGCGTATCACACACATCTTGTTATATTGAACCGTTTATGTTCTCTTGTCTCACCACAAACAGTTCATCCGTGTGAACCGCATGTCGTATATCGTACACACCTTGATTTGTCTGACCGTTTCTTTTGTGTTGCCTAATCACAAACAGTTCATCCTAGTGAACCGTATGTTGTTTATCGCACACACCTTCATCTGGTTGCCTGTTTCTTTTGTTGCTCCTCATCACAAACGGTTAATTGCACTGAACGTATGCCCTACATCACACATGGAACTAAAATCTAAATCGTGTTTGATGCATCCGTCATCACAAACATTTTGCACCTTTTTTGACGGGTTTTTTACACCACCGTTTGCGATTAATGCATCACACACAGTTTCATCAAAGGGTCTCTGATTGTAGTGTCGCGTTAGCAGCATCCTGCAGTAGTGATAGACACTGCCACAAACACTAATCACTTTGGTTTCACTGATAGGGATCTCGGTCTCACCAAGATGGGATTGCAAACTCTCCGTTTCCCTTCTAACATTTCGGTCTCACCGAAATGAGCGATAGGTCCAACCGAGTTTGCAATGCAAACTCCCTATTTCCTTTTCGTAACATTTCGTCCTACCGAAATGAGCGAATCAGTCCCACCGAGTTTGCATGACCAACTCCCTGTGTGCCTATTACTGAAATCGGTCCCACCGAGTTCATGTGATCGGTCTCACTGAGATTAAGTTATGCCCTAACCCTAACTCATCGGTCCCACCGAGTCGATGATATCGGTCCCACCGAAAAGCCTAACTTCATATTTTGACCTGAATCGGTATGACTGAGTTTCACCATTCGGTCTCACCGAGTTTGGGAATCTGTGTGTAACGGTTAGATTTTGTGTGGAGGCTATATATACCCCTTCACCCATTCTTCATTCGTGAAGAGAGCTATCAGAACGTGCCTACACTTGCACCATTCATTTTTTGAGAGAGAACCACCTACTCATGTGTTGAGACCAAGACATTCCTTTCCAACCACAAGAATCTTGATCTCTAAGAATCTTGATCTCTAGCCTTCCCCAAGTTGCTTTCCACTCAAATCATGTTTCCACCATAGCCAAATCTGTGAGAGAGAGCTGAGTCTTGGGGAGACTATAATTTGAAGCACAAGAGCAAGGAGTTCATCATCAACACACCATCTATTACCTTTTGGAGAGTCGTGTCTCCTAGATTGGTTAGGTGTCACTTGGGAGCCTCCGTGAAGATTGTGGAGTTGAACCAAGGAGTTTGTAAGGGCAAGGAGATCGCCTACTTCGTGAAGATCTACCCAAGTGAGGCAAGTCCTTCGTGGGCAATGGCCATGGTGGGATAGACAAGGTTGCTTGTTCGTGGACCCTTCGTGGGTGGAGCCCTCCATGGACTCGCGTAGCCCTTACCCTTCGTGGTTTGAAGTCTCCATCAACGTGGATGTACGTTAGCACCACCTATCGGAACCACACCAAAAAATCTTCGTGTCAACATTGCGTTTGCTCCCTCCAAACTCCTCCCCTTTACCTTCATATGCAACAATTTACATTCTGCTGCTATACTCTTAGAATTGCATGTGTAGGTTGATTGCTTGACTAGTGCTAAGTTGCTAAAATCTGCCAAGAATTAAAATTGTGAAAAGGCTGGGTTTTTATTTGGTCAAGTAGTCTAATCACCCCCTCCCCTCTAGACATACCTTCAATCGTACAAGTGGTATCAGAGCTTTGGTCTCCATTTGCCTTGATTTCCATAGCTTTGGTGATCATAGCCCTGGTTTCACAACCTAGGAGAGTATGGCATCTAGCGAGGGAAATTACCACCGTAGAGGTCCTTACTTTGATGGTACTAATTTTGCTAGTTGGAAACATAAGTTAAAAATGCATATTCTTGGACATGACCCTGTCGTTTGGGCTATTGTGTGTATTGGTTTGCAAGGTGAATTCTTTAATGGGATAGAACCAAATCATGAAGCTACCGTGGAAGAATTGAAGATGTTGCAATACAATGCTCAAGCTTGCGATATCCTCTTCAATGGATTGTGCCCCGAAGAATTCAACAAAATCAGCCGTCTTGAGAATGCAAAGGAAATTTGGGATACTATGATTGATATGCACGAAGGTACCGAGTCCGTCAAGGAATCCAAGTTGGATGTGCTTCAAAGTCAACTGGACAAGATCAAAATGAAGGATGGTGAAGGTGTCGCTGAAATGTACTCTAGGCTTGCTCTCATCACAAATGAGATTGCCAGCTTAGGAAGTGAAGAGGTGACCGAAAAATTCATCATCAAGAAGATCCTAAGATCCTTGGATGGAAAATAATGTGTGCACTTTGATCCAAATGATGCCAAATTACAAATATCTCAAGCCAACTAAAGTTATTCGAAGGATTGTTGCTCATGAGATGTCACTCAAGGATAAAGAAGAGCTTCACAACAAGTCTAGTGGTGCTTACAAAGCCTCATGTGATGCTCCTACATTATCAAGTGAGAAACAAGCCTTCAATGAAGAATTGAGCTTAATGGTGAAGAACTTCAACAAATTCTACAAGAGTAGAAGCAAGGAAAGAAGTTCCAGGTCAAGGTCCTACAATGACAAAAGATCTTCTAGTCGTGAGCAAAATTGCTACAATTGTGGAAGACCCGGACACTGCTCCAATGAGTGTACGACTCCATACAAAAGAAGAGAAGACTCACCTAAAAGGAGAAGCAAAAGGGAAGAATCACCTCCAAGAGAGAGAAGGAGTAGAGATGATCGCTATGACCAAAGAAACTCTCAAAGAACCAAGGATTCGGAAAGGAAGGACAAGTCATCAAGGAGCTACACAAAACAAAGACATCAAGCTCATGTTGGTGAATGGGTATCCGGCTCCGACTCCGACCACCACTCCGAGAGAAGTTATCACTCCGACTCCGAATATACTCAAGATGAAGGTGTTGCCGGTCTAGCACTTGTGTCAACCAACTCCTATGACATATTTGATTCACCAAATGAAGGAATTGGAAGATGCTTCATGGCTAAAGGCCCCAAGGTATCACACCCCGAGTATGTTGATTTCAATAGTGATGAAGATGATTTGCTAGGTGATGATAATTTACTTGCTGACAACTCTAGTGATGAATACTATGATGAAATTTCTATTAATCATGCTAATCAAGATGAAACAAATGAAAATGATAAGAAGGAGATTGGGCGTCTAACTAAAGAACTAAACACTTTAAGTTAGCTCATGAAACTACTTTAGAAGATCATCGAGAACTTTTAAAAACTCATGAGAAGCTACGCTTCGACAAGCTCAATCTTGAGCAAGAACATGGGTTCTTAAAAGCCATCAATGATGATCTTCAGAAGAAAAGTTCTTCCTACATTGCCAAGCATTTACTCTTGGCTACTTACATGCCACAAGTAAAATCTAGCAACAAGAGTAGGAAAGATTCTTCTTCTAGTAGTAAAAATAATCATGCTAAATCCAACATTGTTGCTTCTAGTAATTCTCTTGATTCCACCGATGATTCTCTTAGCCAAGTTACACTTGAGCAAGAAAATAACTTATTGAAGGGAATTATAGAGAAAGGTGTTTACAAGAGCATTGTCGGAAGTAAACAATTTGAGGAAATTGTACGCAAGCAAGGATGGCACCGGAAGAATCAAGGTGTTGGTTTTGAATGAAAGTTCAATGCCAATGGAGTTGAGTGGGAAGAAGATCAATACCCCAAGATGAAGTTTGTTCCTCAACAAGAGAAGTATGACCCTACTTCCTTCAAGGGAACACAAGCTCAAGATGATCTTCCACCACAAGACCACAAGCTAAAAGCCAAGGACAAGCTTCAAGAGGAGATTGATGCATTGGAAGATGCTCCAAAGGCCTTGGTCAAGTGGCACTACTGGAATTAGGAACTTTGCCGTCAGCCTATTCTTTGCTGTCAGCTAGCTGATGGCAAAGAGGGTCTTTGCCATCAGCTTTAAGAAAAAGGACGACAAAGAAGCAGCTGACGGCAAAGAAATTGTTTGCCGTCCGCATTATCTTTGCCATCAGCTAGCTCATGGCATAGAACCTTTGACGTTCGTGCAGAGTGGGCCGCTGGTGAGAGCCACCTAACGGCCACTTTCTTTGCCGTCTGCTAGCTGACGGCAAGGAATCTTTGCCGTCCGCTAGCAGACGACAAAGAAAGTGGCCAAACTAACATCCGTTAGCTCGGTTCTTTGCCTTCTGCAAGCGGACGACAAAGAGCTGTGCCTATCTAATAAAACACCGTCGCCCTCGCCATCTCTCCACCTCTCTCTCCCTCCCCACCCGAATTACAATGTGCCGCCGCCCGCGCCGGCCCGCCCCACTCTGGCCGTCCTGGGCCGCCGTGCCACCCTGGGCCGCCTCTCCGCCCCGGCCACCCCGTCCCTCCGCGCCGCCCCGCCCCACTCTGGCCGCCCTGGCCCGCCGTGCCCCCCCGGCCACCCTGCCCCGTCCGTGTCAGTGTCGGCCGCCCCGCTAGGCCGCCCCAGCCCCACCCCAGATGCCCTGCCCCTCCTTGTTGGTCATCCCCGGCCCGTCCTGCCCTGCCTGTCCTGCCAGCCCACCCCGCCGCCCATCCTCACAACCCCGGCCGCTCCACCCCGCCGCCCCGCCTCGCTGCCCCAACCGCTCCAAGGTGAGATTTTTTTTCTGTTTTTATAGATTTAGTTCAATTTGGTTTAGTATAATTTAGTTCAGGTTTTGTTTAGTTTAGTAGTTTATGTTTAGTTTAGGTTAGGTTAGGTTAAGTTTCTGGTTTAGTTTAGGTTTAGTTTAGTTAATTTAGTTTATATTTAGTTTAGTTTAGGTTTAGATTAGTTTAGTTTAGGTTAAGTTTCTGGTTTATTTTGAACATGTGAAATTTGTTATTTTTTTAGTTAAACCATTTATTCCTGCATCAACGTCGATGATGCCTATCCCGCATCCTCATCATCGACTCGTCGGGGGAGGCCTGCTCGATCAGAGGGGCCATGTCCGAGACTAGGCTCCGCCGGGCTGGTACTCGGAGGTTCTACCTTCCCGGGGCGCAGCTTGGTGAGGAGCCAGCCCGTCGTTGACCCGAACCTTGTTTGGTGGCGGTCGCATGGGCCAGTGATGGTGCCGAGGCTTTCAGACACCACGGAGGTGGTACGTCGCCGTGTTGGCAAGGACGACGAGCACGTCCGTCGCTACATGGTTGCGTTGGAGGGCAGGTTCGACAATACCTGGCAGGTTCTTCAGGGACCTCACTAGACCTATGATCCTATGATGGTTCCTTCTCTTTGGGTGTCCACCGCTCGTGCCGATACCCATCGTTAGCTATGGTTCTAGCTGTATTAGCGATGCTATATGTATGATACTATTCGAGATGTATTAGTGATAATATTCGACGATGTACGGACGCAAGAGATGATGTAGTTGTGCTTATTGAATGCATGCTATTTTAGTTTACCTGGGGATGAGCGGGTTAGGGGGTTCCTCAGTGTCGATGGTACCCTAAATAGCAAGTATCGTCAGTGCAAGATACATGTGGCCGTCGGTGTCTGATACGTATCCAACTTATCTATAATTTTTTATTTTTCCATGCCATTATATTATCTATTTTGGATGTTTAATGCGCTTTAATATGCTCTTCTATATTATTTTGGGAGTAACCAATTAACCGAGAACCAAGTGCTAGTTTCTGTTTTTTGCCTATTTTAGAGTTTGCAGAAAAGGAATACCAAACGGAATGAAACCTTCATGGTGATCTTTCTTGAACCAAAAGCAAATCAGAAGACTTGGAGTTGAAGTCACAGACACAACAAGGCGTCCATGAGGCAGCAGGGCGTGCCCAGGGGGTAGGCGCGCCCCCATCCTCGTGGGCCCCTCGTAGCTCTACTGACCTAGTTCTTTCTCCTATATATACTCTTATACCCTAAAAACATCGGGGGGAGCCACGAAACCACTTTTATACCGCTGCAACCTTCTGTACCCATGAGATCCCATCTTGGGGCCTTTTTCGGTGATCTGCCGGAGGGGGAATCGATCATGGAGAGATTATACATCGACACCATTGCTTCTCCCATAAAGCGTGAGTAGTTTAGCACACACCTTCGGGTCCATAGTTATTAGCTCGATGGTTTCTTCTCTCTCTTTGATTCTCAATACAAAGTTCTCCTCGATGTTCTTGGAGATCTATTTGATGTAATATTCTTTTGCGGTGTGTTTGTCGAGATCCGGTGAATTGTGGATTTATGATCAAGATTATCTATGAATATTATTTGGTTCTTCTCTGAATTCTTATATGGATGATTTGATATCTTTGCAAGTATCTTCGAATTATGTGTTTAGTTTGGCCTACTAGATTGATCCTTCTTGCCATGGGAGAAGTGCTTAGTTTTGGGTTCAATATTGTGGTGTCCTTTCCCAATGACAGTAGGGGCAGCAAGGCACGTATTGTATTGTTTCCATCAAGGATAAAAAGGTGGGGTTTATATCATAATTCTTGAGTTTCTCCCTCTACATCATGTCATCTTGCTTAATGTGTTACTCCGTTCTTATGAACTTAATACTCTAGATGCATGCTGGATAGCGGTCGATGTGTGGAGTAATAGTAATAGATGCAGGCAGGAGTCGGTCTACTTGACACAAACGTGATGCCTATGTTCATGATCATTGCCTTAGATGTCATCATAATTATGCACTTTTCATCAATTGCTCGGAAGTAATTTGTTCACCCACCGTAATACATGCTATCTCGAGAAAAGCCACTAGTGAAACCTATGGCCCCCGGATCTCTTTTCCATCATATTGCATATCTTTTCCACTATATTAAGTCTCTTTTCCATATTGTTGAATCTCATCTATTATTTTGCAATCTTTACTTTCCAATCTATCCAACAAAAATACTAAAAATATTTACTTTATTATCGCTATTAGATCTCACTTTTGCGAGTGACCGTGAAGGAATTGACAACCCCTTTATCGCGTTGGTAGCAAGAAGTAGCAAGAAGGATTTCTGGCGCCGTTGCCCGGGAGATCTACGCCAAGTCAAACCATACCAAGTACCCATTATAAACTCTTCTCCTTTGCATTACATTATTCACCATCCGCCTCTCGTTTTCCTCTCCCCCACTTCTAAAACGATTTTCGAAAACCTTTGCCTTTTCTTCGCCCTTCTTCCGTTTGATCTTATGTTTGCTTGTGTCTCCATGTGCCTTCTATGTGCTTGCATCTTTGCTTGATAAAATCTATTGATATGGATCCACTTAAAGTGTTCTACTTGGATCATCTTCGATCTATATGTCCTCGTGCTGAAACCCCAACTAGCTTAGTTGAGGGAAAATCTTTAGATGAGCATGCTCATTTTGTGCGTCATCGTTTGTCTGAAAAAGGGAGACTCTTATGGGATCTAATAAGCAGGTTGTTGTGCTATGCTTGGAATCATTGTGAAATTTATGATTTTACTTGTTGCTCTAAGAACCCTAAAAAACACCTTCCCTACCTAGGTGAGTTTAATGATAATGAAATCCTATCTTCTTATGCCAAAGGTGTTTATAGTTACTATGATATCGAACAAATTGAAGAATTTGTTGCTTTTAAGGGTGCTTATGAAGTTGCTTCTTTGATTCAAAAGTATGATATTACTATTTACGAATCTGAAAATTTTGACATACTTAAATATTGCTATGAAAACTATGCTCTTAATGTCTATGTCAAAGAATTTATTGAAAGAATGATCGTTGCTTTGAAAGAAAATATTGATATGCATGAATCTACAGATGATTATGATTCTGATGATTTGGTTGAAATATCCCTTGATGAACATGATGCTTGCTATTCTTGTGGCCATGATGCCAATATTTATGGATATGAATTTGCTATAGTACCTTATGTTAAACATGAGATTGTTGCTATTGCACCCATACTTTATAGTTCTTTTGATGCCAAGCATGATTGCAATGATGTTATTATAAATTCTATTAATGTCAATTGTGCTAGTAATATGCAAAACCCTAAGCTTGGGGATGCTAGTTTTGCTATGTCTACTATTTGTTGCAATGATCATGATTGGGGTGATTCTTTTTATGATCTTGAAAATTTATTTAAGCCCCCTAATGAATATGAGATTGATAATAGTGTTTGCAATATTATTGAAAGCGGGTTTGGAAGAGTGTCAACTTTAGATCCCACATATTTGGAGAATGTTCAATCTTATGAAATTTTTGAGAAAGGTGGGTTTGGAGAGGTCATGACTTTAGTTAATGTTGTTCCCACTATTTTGGAAGAGTGTCAACTTTGCATGCATGTGGATCGTGTTGAAAATATTTTATGTGATAGCTATTTTGTTGAATTTGCTTATGATCCCACATGTAATTATTATGAGACAGGAAAATATGGTTGTAGAAATTTTCATGTTACTAAATTACCTCTCGTTATGTTGAGATTGCTATTGTTTCTTTCCGCTTCCTTGCATATGCTAGTTTTTGCTTTCTATGATAATTTGTTTTCCTATAAGATGCCTATGCATAGGAAGTATGTTAGACTTATATGTGTTTTCCAAGTGTTTTATGATGCTCTCTTTGCTTCTTGTCTCTCATGTGAGCATCACCGAAATCTGAATGCCGAGCCAGGGGCGTTGATAGCGCTTGTTGGGAGGCAACCCAATTTTATTTATGTTCTTTACTTTTGCTCCTGTTTAGTAATGAATAATTCATCTAGCTTCTTTTTATATGTGGTTTTATGTTTAATTAGTGTTTGTGCCAAGTAGAACCTTTGGAAAGACTTGGGTGAAGTCTTCGCGATCTTGCTGTAAAAAACAAAAACTTTTGCGCTCACGAGAATAGCTGTCATTTTTTAAGAAGAGTGATTTTAGGTTCATTCTTTTTACATAAGATTAATAGACAAATTCTTCACGTCCACCAATTTATCTCAAAATTTGATTTATAGAAGTATTCGAAAGTTACATATTGCTACAGACTGTTCTGTTTTTGACAGATTTTGTTTTTGTGTGTTGTTTGCTTATTTTGATGAACCTATGAGTAGTATCGGGGGGTATGAACCATACAGAAGTTGGAATACAGTAGTTTTAACACCAATATAAATAAAGAATGAGTTCATTACAGTACCTTAAAGTGGTGGTTTATTTTTTTTGTACTAACGGAGCTCATGAGATTTTCTATTGAAGTTTTGTGTTGTGACATTTTCAAGGTTTGGGTAAAGATTTGATGGATTTTGGAAGAAGGAGTGGCAAGAGCCTAAGCTTGGGGATGCCCAAGGCACCCCAAGGTAAAATTCAAGGACAACCAAAAGCCTATGCTTGGGGATGCCCCGGAAGGCATTCCCTCTTTCGTCTTCGTCTATCGGTAACTTTACTTGAGGCTATATTTTTATTCACCACATGATATGTGTTTTCTTTGGAGCATCTTGTATGATTTGAGTCTTTGCTTTTTAGTTTACCACAATCATCCTTGCTGTACACACATTTTGGGAGAGACACACATGAATCAGAATTTATTAGAATACTCTATGTGCTTCACTTATATCTTTTGAGCTAGACAATTTTGCTCTAGTGCTTCACTTATATCTTTTTAGAGCACGTCGGTGGTTTTATTTTATAGAAATTGTTGAACTCTCATGCTTCACTTATATTATTTTGAGAGTCTTTTAGAACAGCATGGTAACTTGCTTTGGTTATAAAATTAGTCCTAATATGATGGGCATCCAAGATGGGTATAATAAAAACTTTCATATAAAGTGCATTGAATACTATGAGAAGTTTGATTCTTTATGATTGTTTTGAGATATGAAGATGGTGATATTAGATTCATGCTAGTAGAGTAGTTGTAAATTTGAGAGATACTTGTGTTAAAGTTTGTGATTCCCGTAGCATGCACGTATGGTGAACCGTTATGTGATGAAGTTGGAGCATGATTTATTTATTGATTGTCTTCCTTATGAGTGGCGGTCGGGGATGAGCAATGGTATTTTCCTACCAATCTATCCCCCTAGGAGCATGCGCGTAGTACTTCGTTTCGATAACTAATAGATTTTTGCAATAAGTATGTGAGTTCTTTATGACTAATGTTGAGTCCATGGATTATACGCACTCTCACCCTTCCACCATTTCTAGCCTCTCTAGTACCGCGCAACTTTCGCCGGTACCATACACCCACCATATACCTTCCTCAAAACAACCACCATACCTACCTATTATGGCATTTTCATAGCCATTCTGAGATATATTGCCATGCAACTTTCCACCGTTCCAGTTATTATGACACGCTCCATCATTGTCAAATTGCCTTGCATGATCATGTAGTTGACATCGTATTTGTGGCAAAACCACCGTTCATAATTATTTCATACATGTCACTCTTGATTCATTGCACATCCCGGTACACCGCCGGAGACATTCATATAGAGTCATATTTGTTCTAAGTAACGAGTTGTAAGTAAATAAAAGTGTGATGATCATCATTATTAGAGCATTGTCCCAGTGAGGAAAGGATCATGGAGACTATGATTCCCCCACAAGTCGGGATGAGACTCCGGACGGAAAATAAAAATAAAAAATAAAAAAGAGGCCATAAAAAAAGAGAAAAGGCCCAAATAAAAATGAGAGAAAAAGAGAGAAGGGGCAATGCTACTATCCTTTTTCCACACTTGTGCTTCAAAGTAGCACCATGATCTTCATGATAGAGAGTCTCCTATTTTGTCACTTTCATATACTAGTGGGAATTTTTCATTATAGAACTTGGCTTGTATATTCCAATGATGGGCTTCCTCAAAGTGCCCTAGGTCTTCGTGAGCAAGCAAGTTGGATGCACACACACTTAGTTTCTTTTTGAGCTTTCATACACTTATATCTCTAGTGCATCCGTTGCATGGCAATCCCTACTCACTCACATTGATATCTATTGATGGGCATCTCCATAGCCCATTGATATGCCTGGGTTATGTGAGACTATCTTCTCCCTTTTTGTCTTCTCCATAACGACCATTCTATTCCACCTATAGTTCTATGTCCATGGCTCACGCTCATGTATTTCGTGAAGATTGAAAAAGTTTGAGAACATCAAAAGTATGAAACAATTGCTTGGCTTATCATCGGGGTTGTGCATGATCAAATACTTTGTGTGATGAAGATAGAGCATAACCTGACTATATGATTTTGTAGGGATAGCTTTCTTTGGCCATGTTATTTTGAGAAGAGATGATTGCTTTGTTAGTATGCTTGAAGTATTATTGTTTTCATGTCAATATTAAAATTTTGTCTTGAATCTTTCGGATCTAAACATTCATGCCACAATAAAGAAAATTACATTGAAAAATATGTTAGGTAGCATTCCACATAAAAAATTCTGATTCTATCCTTTACCTACTCGAGGACAAGCATGGATTAAGCTTGGGGATGCTCGATACATCTACAACGTATCTATAATTTTTTATTGTTCCATGCTATTATATTACCTATTTTGGATGTTTAATGGGCTTTAATATGCTCTTTTATATTATTTTAGGGACTAACCTATTAACCGAGGGCCCAGTGTCTATTCTAGAGTTTTGGAGAAAAGGAATACCAAACTGAGTCCAAACGGAATGAAACCTTCGCGATGATCTTTCTTGGACTGAAAGCAAACCAGAAGACTTGGAGTTGAAGTCAGAGATGCAACGAGCTGTCCACGAGGAAGGAGGGCCCGCCTAGGGGGTAGGCACACCCCCACCCTCGTGGGCCCCTTGTAGCTCCACCGAGCTAGTTCTTTCGCCTATATATACTCTTATACACTAAAAACATCGGGGGGAGCCACAAAATCACTTTTCCACCCTGGAACCTTCTGTACCAGTGGGATCCCATCTTGGGGCCTTTTATGGTGATCTGCCGAAGGGGGAATCGATCATAGAGGCCTTCTACATCAACACCATTACTTCTCCCATGAAGCGTGAGTAGTTTACCACAGACCTTCGGGTCCATAGTTATTAGCTAGATGGTTTCTTCTCTCTCTTTGATTCTCAATACAAAGTTCTCCTCGATGTTCTTGGAGATCTATTCAATGTAATATTATTTTGTGGTGTGTTTGCCGAGATCCGATGAATTGTGGATTTATGATCAAGATTATCTATGAATATTATTTGGTTCTTCTCTGAATTCTTATATGCATGATTTGATACCATTGCAAGTCTCTTTGAATTATCGGTTTAGCTTGGCCTACTAGATTGATCTTTCTTGCTGATGACCCACAAGTATAGTGGATCTATCGTAGTCCTTTCGATAAGTAAGAGTGTTGAACCCAATGAGGAGCAGAAGGAAATGACAAGTGGTTTTCAGTAAGGTATTCTTTGCAAGCACTGAAATTGTAGGTAACATATAGTTTTGTGATAAGATAGTTTGTAACGGGTAACAAGCAATAAAAGTAAATAAAGTGCATCAAGGTGCCCAATCCTTTTTGTAGCAAAGGACAAGCCTGGACAATTTCTTATAATGAGAAAAGCGCTCCTGAGGACACATGGGAATTATCGTCAAGCTAGTTTTCATCACGTTCATATGATTCCCGTTCGTTACTTTGATAATTTGATATGTGTGTGGACCGGTGCTTGGGTAATGCCCTTTCTTGGACAAGCATCCCACTTATGATTAACCCCTATTGCAAGCATCCGCAACTACAAAATAAGTATTAAGGTAAACCTAACCATAGCATGAAACTAGTGGATCCAAATCAGCCCCTTACGAAGCAACGCATAAACTAGGGTTTAAGCTTCTGTCACTCTAGCAACCCATCATGTACCTATTACTTCCCAATGCCTTCCTCTAGGCCCAAATAATGGTGAAGTGTCATGTAGTCGACGTTCACATAACACCACTAGAGGAGAGACAACATACATCTCATCAAAGTATCGAATGAATACCAAATTCACATGACTACTAATAGCAAGACTTCACCCATGTCCTCAGGAACAAACGTAACTACTCACAAAGCATATTCATGTTCATGATCAGAAGGGTATTAATATGCATTAAGGATCTGAACAAATGATCTTCCACCGAATAAACCAACTAGCATCAACTACAAGGAGTACTCAACACTACTAGCAACCCATAGGTACCAATCTGAGGTTTGGGTACAAAGATTGGATACAAGAGATGAACTAGGGTTTGAGAGGAAATGGTGCTGGTGAAGATGTTGATGGAGATTGACCCCCTCCCGATGAGAGGATCGTTGGTGATGACGATGATGATGATTTCCCCCTCCCAGAGGGAAGTTTCCCCGGCAGAACAGCTCCACTGGAGCCTAGACTGGTTCCGCCAAGGTTCCGCCTCGTGGCGGCGGAGTTTCATCCCGTGATCTTGCTTATGATTTTTTTTCTAGGGTAAAAGACTTCATATAGCAGAAGAGGGGCACCGGAGGGCCACCAGGGGGCCCACGAGGCAGGGAGGGCGTGCCCAGTAGGGGTGGGCGCGGCCACCACCCTCATGGCCAGGATGTGGGCCCCTCTGGTACTTCTTTCGCTCAATAATTCTTATTAATTCCAAAAATGACTTTCGTGGAGTTTCAAGACTTTTGGAGCTGTGCAGAATATGTTTCCAACATTTGCTCCTTTTCCAGCCCAGAATCACAGCTGCCAGCATTCTCCCTCTTTTTGTTAAACCTTGTAAAATAAGAGAGAATAGCCATAAGTATTGTGACATAACGTGTAATAACAGCCCATAATGCAATAAATATTGATATAAAAGCATGATGCAAAATGGACGTATCAACTCTCCCAAGCTTAGGCCTCGCTTGTCCTCAAGCGGAAGGCTAAATCAAAAAATATGTCCACATGTTTAGAGATAGAGGTGTTAATAAAAATAAAATATGGACATGAGGGCATCATGATCATTCTTATTACAGCAACATATATATATATTGTCATATGATTTCTTATGCTCAAGTAACAATCTATTCACAATGTCAAGTATGGTTCAGAAACTTTATTGAGAACTAACAAACTATAACCTCAGTCATTAAAGCAATTGCAATTTATCATAACATCGGAAAGAGTCAAGAATAGAGCTTTTCAACAAGTCCACATACTCAACTATCATTTAGTCTTCCACAATTGCTAACACTCACGCAATACTTATGGTTATGAAGTTTTAATCGGACACAGAGAAAGATAGGGGCTTATTGTGTTGCCTCCCAACATTTTACCTCAAAGGGTAATGTCAACAATAATAGTTCATGCTAACTTACATCCAATTGGATATATATATCAGGATCTTTCCAACACCAGGTGCTTGCCAAAGGATAAAATGTAAAAGGGAAAGGTAAAGATCACCTTGACTCTTGCATAAAGTAAATGACGTAAAGTAAAAGATAGGCCCCTCACAGAGGGAAGCAGAGGTTGTCATGTGCTTTTAGGGCTGGATGCACAAAATCTTAATGCAAAAGAACGTCACTTTATATTGCCACTTGTGATATGAACCTTTATTATGCAGTCTGTCGCTTTTATTACTTTCATATCACACGATCGTATAAAGCTTATTTTCTCCACACTAATAAGTCATACATATTTAGAGAGCAATTGTTATTGCTTGCAACATGACACCTTACTTGAAGGATCTTACTCAATCCATGGGTAGGTTTGGTGGACTCTCATCGCAAAACTGGGTTTAAGGATATTTGTAAGCACAAGTAGTATCTCTACTTGGTGCAAGGAATTTGGCTAGCATGAGGGGGAAAGGCAAGCTCAACATGTTGGACGATCCATGACAATATACTTTAACTGAGATGTGAGAAAACATAAACCATTACGTTGTCTTCCTTGTCCAACATCAACTCTTTAGCATGTCATACTTTAATGAGTGCTCACAATTATGGAAGATGTCCAAGATAGTATATTTATATGTGAAAACCTCTCTTTCTTTATTACTTCCTATTAATTGCAACGATGACCAAAACTATGTTTGTCAACTCTCAACAACTTTTATGACTCATACCCTCTATGTGTGACGTCATTACTATCCATAAGATCAATATGAACTCTTTTATTCTTTTTGTTCTTTTATGCACTCAAGATCATAGCAAGATAGCAAAGCCCTTGACTCAACACTAATCTTTATTATATATAGCTCACGGACTTGATTACATAGAGGGATCACAAAGCAAAACTCAAAACCAATTCATACCAAAACTTTATTCTACTAGATCAAGATAATACTAAAGGGATCGAACTAAGTAAAACGGTAAAGATAGGAGTGTGATGGTGATACGATACCGGGACACCTCCCCCAAGCTTGGCAGTTGCCAAGGGGAGTGCCCATACCCATGTGATCATGTCCTTGGAGGTGGTGAAGAAGGAGTTGTTCATGATGTAGGCTTGTCATCCGTCTTCCAAGGCATAGGCTCACCATCATAAGGATGATCGACTCTCCAGGATCCTCAAATCTGCAGCCAAACTCATCCTTTTGAATCTATATTCATACTCACAATTTTGGTTTTGCAGGTCATAGATCTGGGCTTGGAGGTGCTCGATTTTCTCATGAAGCTTGAGTATGGCCTCCCCAATGTTCTTGGCGTCCAGCTTGTGGTTGTTGGTGAATTCCGCAATCATCATCTGGTTGGCGTTAAGTCCGTGCTCCACCATCCCTTGGCACTTGAAACTTTTTGTTCAACCGCTTCGAGCTTTGTCTCCACTCTTCCGGTACTCCTTGGTCCCTCCACATCGCGGATGTGCAGCACCCCCTCATGCATCTCAATGGTTTGAGGGTGATGCAGCACCTCCGCGAGATAGGGGTTGATAACCCTCTCGAAAAACTTGTCCTTGGGAGCGCTTGGAGACGTCATGGTGCTCAAAATCTGTCAGAAAAACAGCTCGAAACGAAAACAGAAGATTTTTGCGTGATATAGTGGTCAAAACCTTTGGGATATTATATAATGAATTTTTACCGACCAAGAAAAGTATCGTTCATGAAAACGGAGTCCGGAGAGCACACGAGGTGCCCACGAGGCAGGGGGCGCGCCTAGTAGGGGTGGGCGCACCCTCCACCCTCGTGGAGGCCTCATGTCCTTCTCGGACTACTTCTTATTTTCCTATTTTCTTAAATATTCCAAAACAGAGAAAAATTGCAATTAGAATTTTTTTGGAGTCGGTTTACTTACCGTACCGCATACCTATTCCTTTTCGGAGTCTGAAACATTCTGGAAAGTGTCTCTTATCTATTCCTCCGGGGTCACGGTTTCAATAATATTAGTTTCAACATTTATAGGATTACCTAAGATATAATGTTTGATTCTTTGACCGATCACCACCCTCGGACTTGTGCCTTCGAAGTTGTTGATTTTTATGGCACCAGAACGATAGACCTCCTCGATAACGTAAGGGCCTTCCTATTTAGAGAGAAGTTTTCCTGCAAAAAATCTTAAACGAGAGTTGAATAGCAACACATAATCACCTACGTTAAACTCACGCTTTTGTATCCTTTTGTCATGCCATCTTTTAACTTTTTCTTTAAACAGCTTGGCATTCTCATAGGCTTGGGTTCTCCATTCATCAAGTGAGCTAATGTCAAATAACCTCTTCTCACTGTTAAGTTTGAAATCATAGTTGAGCCCTTTAATGGCCCAATATGCCTTATGTTCAAGTTCGAGAGGTAAGTGACATGCTTTTCCATAAACCATCTTATACGGAGACATACCCATAGGGTTCTTATATGCAGTTCTATAGGCCCATAATGCATCATCAAGTTTCTTGGACCAATTCTTTCTAGATCTATTAACAGTCTTTTGCAAAATTAATTTGAGCTCCCTATTACTCAATTCTACTTGACCAATAGACTGTGGGTGGTATGGAGATGCAATTCTATGATTAACATCATACTTAGCAAGCATTTTACGGAAAGCAACATGAATAAAATGTGAACTACCATCAGTCATTAAGTATCTAGGGACTCCAAACCTCAGAAAAATAACTTCTTTAAGCATCTTAATAGAGGTGTTATGATCAGCACTACTAGTTGGATTAGCTTCTACCCACTTAGTAACATAATCAACAGCAAATAAGATATGTGTATAACCATTAGAGGCAGGAAAAGGTCCCATATAATCGAAGCCCCAAACATCAAATGGTTCAATAACAAGAGAATAATTCATAGGCATTTCTTGACATCTACTAATATTACCAATTCTCTGACATTCATCACAAGACAAGACAAACTTACGAGCATCTCTGAAGAGAGTAGGCCAATAAAACCGGATTGCAATACCTTATGTGCAGTTCTGTCTCCATCATGGTGTCCTCCAGATGGTTCGGAGTGACACTTGCATAGGATCTGTTCCTGTTGATGCTCGGGTACACAACGTCTAATAACACCATCTACTCCTTCTTTATAAAGGTGTGGGTCATCCCAGAAGTAATGTCTTAAATCATAAAAGAACTTTTTCTTTTGCTGGTATGTGAAACTAGGTGGTATAAATTTAGCAACAATGTAATTAGCATAATCAGCATACCATGGAGTAGTACAAGAAGCATTTATGACACCTAATTGTTCATCAGGAAAGCTATCATCTATTGGTAGTGGGTCATCAAGAACATTCTCTAACCTAGACAAGTTGTCTGCAACGGGGTTCTCAGCTCCCTCTCTATCAATAATATGCAAATCAAATTCTTGTAGTAGGAGAACCCATCTAATAAGTCTAGGTTTAGCATCTTTATTTTCCATAAGATATTACCGAAAAAGGGTTTCCCCCCGCTTTGTATACAAAGCAACCAACTGAACCATACAGGGATAGGTGTTGGGGCGGAAGAAGCACAGTCACGCCCAAAAGAAACAATAGAGAAAGAGCAAAAGAAACAAATGCCGACAGCGGCGGATCAACAAAAACGAATTAGCCTCGCAATTGCTGCGCCCACTGGGCTCATCCACTAGGCTCCAAGACTCCGAAGCGCCGGAACCAATCAACACCTCCAAGAAGGAACGCGACGATGACGACGTTGCTGCCAAGGGTTTCCACCGGTACACGACGAGGCGAGAGAAAGGGTAGCCCCCGACGCCCTCCCAGAAGGTCAGGTGGCACCCATAGGCGCCACCGCGCCGGAGTCGGCCACGCCGATAGGGGTTTCCCCCGATCCCAACCCGCACCTCGGGCGCTCCGGATCTCGCCACCAAACCAACCACCACCCTGCGCCAACGCGGTCATGAGGCCTCCATGCCGTCTCACCACGACACGGTGAAGTGAGTACAGCACGGCGAAGAATCAGAGCCGGGACTAGGGCATCATCACCATCGGCACGCGGGAGGGCCTCACCTCCACCGTCAGCGATGGTAGCCGTCCGGATGCAATAGCAGGAGCACACCAGGCCCGTAGGCCCACAGGCCCGGCCGAGCCCTCGTGGGCCCGTAAAGCTCCCGCCTTCGCGCTGCTGCCGGCACGCCGTCGGCGCCGACGCCCCATGTACGAGTCGCTCCTCCTCCTCACCGTGCCGCATAAAATGAGACCACGCCGGGCGGCCGGCCCGCTAGGGCCCAGATGGGTCCCGTCGGGCCTAGATCTGGGTCAGGGGCGCGTCGACGGCCACCCAGCACTGCCACGCCGTCCCGCCGTCAAGTAGCGGCGCCGTCACCATGCCTGCCGCCGGCCGCCGTCGCAGGGCCGCAGCCAAGCCGGGCTGCACCACCGCCGCCTCCCTGCCCCGGGAAGGGAGCACATGCGCGCGGGGACTGGAGGGCCCGCCACCACCGGTACCACCCGGGCCAGCGCCGGGGGCGCCCGCCAACGGCGGCGGGGGGAGACAAGGGAGGAGGGTACCTGCGGGCGAGGGGTGCGAGCTCCGCCCCGGCCACCTCCCGGGGAGGTGGCGCGAGGCGTCCTAGACGGAGGAAGGGTAGGGCGGAAGGGGGGCGGAGGCGGGGGGCGAGGCCGACGGCCGGTGGCGGCGGGAGGGTCGGCGGCGGCGGGAGGGGAGCGGGGGAAACCCTAGCGCCCGCCTAGTCGCGGGAGCCCAAGCAACAAATGTTTTGGAGTTAGTTTTGTGTTACTTTTCTTCTATAAGATATTTAATAGGACCATGATCAGTGTGAATAGTTACTTTAGAATCAACAATATAAGGTCTAAACTTATCACATGCAAATACAACTGCGAAGAATTCTTTTTCGATAGTAGCATAATTTCTCTGATCAGTGTTTAGAGTCTTACTAGCATATTGAATAACATTTAATTTCTTATCAACTCTTTGCCCTAGAACAGCACCTACAGCATAGTCACTAGCATCACACATAATTTCAAAGGGTAAATTCCAATCAGGTGGCTGAACAATAGGTGCACAAATCAAAGCTTTCTTAAGTATTTCAAATGCTTCTACACAATCATCATCGAAGACAAAAGGAATATCTTTTTGCAATAGATTAGTCAGAGGCCTAGAGATTTTAGAAAAGTCCTCAATGAACCTCCTATAAAAACCGGCATGACCAAGGAAACTTCGTATACCTTTAATGTCCTTGGGACACAGCTTCCTTTCCATAGCATCAACTTTAGCTTTATCAACTTCAATACCTCTTTCAGAAATCTTATACCCCAAGACAATGCCTTCATTAACCATAAAGTGGCACTTCTCCCAATTCAAGACGAGACTAGTGTCTTCGCATCTCTGCAAAACTTGATGAATGTTGCTCAAGCAATCATCAAAAGAGGATCCATAAACAGAGAAATCATCCATGAATACCTCACAAATCTTTTCACAAAAGTCAGAGAATATAGCCATCATGCATCTTTGAAAGGTAGCAGGTGCATTACATAAAACAAAAGGCATACGTCTATAAGCAAAAGTACCGAAAGGGCAAGTAAAAGTAGTCTTTGCTTGATTGTCCGTTGACACAGGTATTTGAGAGAAACCAGAATAACCATCTAGAAAGCAAAAATGTGTATGTTTGGATAGTCTTTCTAGCATTTGATCAATAAAAGGTAAGGGGTAATGATCTTTCTTAGTAGCTTTATTTAATTTGCGGTAATCAATTACCATCCTATAACCTATGATAATTCTTTGCGGAATCAATTCATCTTTATCATTAGGAACGACAGTAATACCTCCCTTCTTAGGGACACAATGGACAGGACTTACCCACTGACTATCAGCAACAAGATAAATTATACCTGCCTCGAGGAGCTTTAGTATTTCCTTTCTTACCACTTCTTTCATCTTAGGATTTAACCGTCGTTGATTATCTCTAACTGGTTTGGCGTCTTCGTCCAATTTAATTTTGTGTTGGCATAGAGTGGGAATAGTGCCCTTAAGATCATCAAGAGTATATCCAATAGCAGCACGATGCTTCTTCAGAGTTTTCAATAATCTTTCCTCTTCCTGCACTGAAAGGTTAGCACTAATAATAACATGATATATCTTCTTTTCATCAAGATAAGCATATTTAAGATTATCAGGTAAGGGTTTATGCTCAAACACGGGATCGCCCTTGGGTGGAGGAGGATCCCCTAGGATTTCAACAGGTAAGTTGTGTTTCAAAATAGGACCCAGTTTAAAGAATGCTTCATCTATCTCTCTTCTTTCATTCATAAACATATCATTTTCATGGTCTAGCAAATATTGTTCTAACGGACCAGTAGGAGGTATGGCAATAGAAGCAAGACCAATTATTTCATCCTTACTAGGCAATTCTTTATCATGGGGTTGTCTACGAAATTTAGCAAAATTAAACTCATGTTTCATATCCCCCAAGCCAATTGTAACAACATCCTTTTCACAATCAATCCTAGCATTCATAGTATTCAAGAAGGGTCTACCAGATATAATGAGACAAAAGCTATCTTGTGGGGAACCACGAACAAGAAAATCAGCAGGATATTTAACTTTCTGACACAAGACTTCAACATCTCTAACGATCCTAATTGGTGAAATAGTATCTCTATTGGCAAGCTTAATTGTAATATCAGTATCTTCTAACTCAGCGGGTGCAATATCATGCATAATTTCTTTGTATAAGGAAATAGGTATTGCACTAGCACTAGAACCCATATCACATAAGCCATGATAAAAATGATCTCCTATTTTAACAGAGATAACAACCATGCCTACAACAGGTTTATGTATCTTTGCATCGGGTATAGCAATATTAGCAGCTTCCTCGCAGAAGTAAATAACATGCCCATCAATATTATCAGCTAAGAGATCTTTAACATTAGCAATACTAGGTTCAACTTTAACTTGCTCAGGAGGCGTATAAGTTCTAGTATTACTCTTATGAACCACAGTTGAAGCTTTAACATGATCCTTTATCCTAACAGGGAAAGGTGGTTTCTCAACATAAGTAGTAGGAACAATAGGATCATTATAAGTGATAGTATTTTCTTCAACTGTAACAGGTGCAACTACTTTTACTTCAGTGGGAGGATTATATTTAAACCACTTCTCCTTAGGGAGATCAATGTGAGTAGCAAATGATTCACAGAAAGAAGCTACTATCTCAGAGTCAAGTCCATATTTAGTGCTAAATCCACGAAAAGCATTGGTATCCATAAAAGACTTAACACAATCAAACTTAGGTGTCATACCTAACTCCTTACCGTCATCGAAAACCCAATCTTCAGAGTTGCATTTAATTCTTCCCAATAAATCCCACTTGAATTGAATAGTCTTCAGCATATAAGAACCAACACAAGAAGTATCGAGCATGGTGCGATCATTGAGAGAAAGCCGAGCATAAATTTTTTGAATAATCATTTCTCTTGAGAACTCATGGTTGGGGAATGAATATAACATTGACTTAAGCCTCCCCCAAGCTTGAGCGATGCTTTCTCCTTCGCGAGGCAAAAAATTATATATATAATTACGATCACGATGAACAAGATGCATAGGATAAAACTTCTGGTGAAATTCCAGCTTCAATCGTTTATAGTCCCAAGATCCCGTATCATCACATAGCCTATACCATGTCAATGCATCTCCCTTCAAAGATAAAGGGAAGATCTTCCTCTTAACAACATCATCGGGTATACCTGCAAGCTTAAATAATCCACAAACTTCATCCACATAGATAAGGTGTAAATCGAGATGCAATGTTCCATCTCCTGCAAAGGGATTAGCTAGCAGTTTCTCTATCATACCAGAAGGAATTTCAAAGTAAACATTTTTAGTAGGTTCAGTGCGTTGAGGAGCAAATCTTTGCTCTATTGGTTGGGGCGAAGATGCCCCGAACAAGCCCCTCAAAGGATTAGTTTCCATAGTAACAAGTGACAGGAAATTTTAGCACACTATATAAATGTTTCCTTACCAAGTTCCACTCACCAAAGGCGCTTCTCTCCCTGGCAATGGAGCCATAAAAGAGTCTTGATGACCCACAATTATAGGGGATCTATCATAGTCCTTTCGATAAGTAAGAGTGTCGAACCCAACGAGGAGCAGAAGGAAATGACAAGCGGTTTTTAGTAAGGTATTCTCTGCAAGCACTAAAACTGTAGGTAACAGATAGTTTTGTTATAAGATAATTTGTAACGGGTAACGAGCAATAAAAGTAAATAAGGTGCAGCAAGGTGGCCCAATCCTTTTTGTAGCAAAGGACAAGCCTGGACAATTTCTTATAATGAGAAAAGCGCTCCCGAGGACACATGGGAATTATCGTCAGGCTAGTTTTCATCATGTTCATATGATTCGCGTTTGTTACTTTGATAATTTGATATGTGGGTGGACCGGTGCTTGGGTGCTTCCCTTTCTTGGACAAGCATCCCACTTATGATTAACCCCTATTGCAAGCATCCGCAACTACAAAAGAAGTATTAAGGTAAACCTAACCATAACATGAAACTAGTGGATCCAAATCAGCCCCTTACGAAGCAACACATAAACTAGGGTTTAAGCTTCTGTCACTCTAGCAACCCATCATATACTTATTACTTCCCAATGCCTTCCTCTAGGCCCAAATAATGGTGAAGTGTCATGTAGTCGACGTTCACATAGCACCACTAGAGGAGAGACAACATACATCTCATCAAAATATCGAACGAATACTAAATTCACATGACTACTAATAGCAAGACTTCACCCATGTCCTCAGGAACAAACGTAACTACTCACAAAGCATATTCATGTTCATGATCAGAAGGGTATTAATATGCATTAAGGATCTGAACAAATGATCTTCCACTGGATAAACCAACTAGCATCAACTACAAGGAGTAATCAACACTACTAGCAACCCACAGGTACCAATCTGAGGTTTGGGTACAAAGATTGGATACAAGAGATGAACTAGGGTTTGAGAGGAGATGGTGCTGGTGAAGATGTTGATGGATATTGACCCCCTCCCGATGAGAGGATCGTTGGTGATGACGATCGTGATGATTTCCCCCTCCCAGAGGGAAGTTTCCCCGGCAGAACAGCACCGCCGGAGCCCTAGATTGGTTCCGCCAAGGTTCCGCCTCGTGGCGGCAGAGTTTCGTCCTGTAAGCCTGCTGATGATTTTTTCCAGGGTAAAAGACTTCATATAGCAGAAGAGGGGCACCGGAGGGCCACCGGAGAGCCCGCCCAGTAGGGGTGGGCACACCCCCCACCCTCGTGGCCAGGGTGTGGGCCCCCTCTAGTACTTCTTTCGCTCAATAATTCTTATTAATTCCAAAAATGACTTTCGTGGATTTTCAGGACTTTTGGAGTTGTGCAGAATAGGTTTCGACTATTTGCTCCTTTTCCAGCCCAGAATCCCAGCTGTCGGCATTCTCCCTCTTTATGTTAAACCTTGTAAAATAAGAGATAATAGCCATAAGTATTGTGACATAATGTGTAATAACAACCCATAATGCAATAAATATCGATATAAAAGCATGATGCAAAATGGACGTATCACTTGATGTCGGTGTCAAAACCGGCGGATCTCAGGTAGGGGGTCCCAAACTGTGCGTCTAGGCGGATAGTAACAGGAGACAAGGGACACGATATTTTTACCCAGGTTCAGGCCCTCTCGATGGAGGTAAAACCCTACTCCTGCTTGATTAATATTGATGATATGGGTAGTACAAGAGTAGATCTACCACGAGATCAGAGAGGCTAAACCCTAGAAGCTAGCCTATGGTATGATTGTTGTTCGTCCTACGGACTAAAACCCTCCGGTTTATATAGAAACCGGAGAGGGCTAGGGTTACACAGAGTCGGTTACAATGGGAGGAGATCTACATATCCGTATCGCCAAGATTGCCTTACACGCCAAGGAAAGTCCCATCCGGACATGGGACGAAGTCTTCAATCTTGTATCTTCATAGTCCGGGAGTCCGGCCAAAGGTCATAGTCCGGTCATCCGGACACCCCCTAATCCAGGACTCCCTCAGTAGCCCCTGAACCAGGCTTCAATGACGACGAGTCCGGCGTGCAAATTGTCTTTGACATTGCAAGGCGGGTTCCTCCTCCGAATACTTCATAGAAGATGTTGAACACAAGGATAGTGTCCGGCTCTGCAAAATAAGTTCCACATACCACAGTAGAGAGAATAATATTTGTGCAAATCTAATCTGCTGACGTATTCCGCAGCATGACATGATGCCATGGCCAAGCCTTTATTCGAATCGTTTTACGCCCCACCTTAGCGCGTTTAGCGAGGCGGTTTCCTTGGCATGTCTTGTCAAAGCAGAGATCGTGTCCCCTTATTCCGGGATTCTCATCAATACGGGCGTGGGTAACCCAATCGCTCCATTAATCATGGCGCTTGGGAGATAAGCGAGTTTTACTAGGCTGGTGGCGGTATATAGTTTCGTCCTCCCATATAAGGGGATAAGGATCCACTCTTTCCATCTACGCCTTCTTCCTCCTTTGCTTATCCATCTCCGCGCACTCGAGCTCCAGCGCCCAAGTCCGCACTTCCCACCTCAACCTTCTCCAGCCATGTCCGGAGCGGGAGGCAGGTGGATGGCCTCCTTCGTTATGGAGAGGCACATCAAAAAGTTGAGGAAGGCCGGATACTTGTCAAACGAGATTGCGCACCAGCTCCCAGATGAGGGGCAGCTCATCCCCACCCCCAGGCCCCATGAGAGGGTAGTGTTCCTCCCCCATTTCCTTCGCGGACTAGGCTTCCACGATTTGTCCGAGGGCTCATGTTCTACTATGGCCTGGATTTCCACGATTTGGCCCCAAACTTCATCCTCAACATCTCTCCGTTTATCATCGTGTGCGAGGTCTTCCTCCGCATCAAGCCCCACTTCGGCTTATGGTTGAAGATCTTCAATGTCAAGCCGAAGGGAGTGGGTGGCCAGCAGGCGGAGTGCGTAGGCGCCATGGTGGGCAAGATGGCCAACGTCACATGGCTCGGGGGTTCCTTTGTGGAAACCATCAAAGGGTGGAAATCGGGATGGTTCTACATCACCGAGCCGCGCGACCCTGAATGGGCAGCGGCCCCCGAATTCCGATCTGGCATCCCCACGCGGCTCACCTCATGGAAAGAGATGGGCCTATCATGGGGTAATTCGGCAGAGCTGACCGGATTCCAAACCTGCGTCAAAGACCTGATTGACAGGAAGGTTAAACTTGTCATCGTAGTCCAGGTCATGCTCTTCCGTCGGATCCTCCCGTGTCAACGACGGGCTTTTAATTTGTGGGAATTCGACCCGACCCAGCACCAAACTTTGTCCAGGCTCTTCGACACAACACACGAAGATGCCTGGAAGGTGCTTTTTAAGAGCTCCGAGGTTCACCCTCCTACTACCGAGGATCGCGGATTCTGCGCGAAGTGCCAAGCCAGCGCGGTAAGCTTAGTTTACCCATTATAGGGTACTTGTTTTTCATAGTTTGACTCTATGCGGGATCTAAGCTCCCATTCCTTTAACAAGACTGGCAGAAGAAGTCCGGACAGATCGACTGTCTGGCCCCTTTGCCTGAAGGCCCAGCAGATGCCCGCTTGGCGAAGCTGCTGGTCCCGGCACCTCACGTGGTGCCAGAGAAGAAGGCCAAGAAGAAGGCCACGGGAACTCGAAGGAGCTCCCGGCGCCTGGTGGTGTCGAACTCATCGCCCGACGACCCCGAAGCGCCCTCCTCCTCCTAAGACGAGGAGGAGGAAGAAGAAGCCTCTCCCCCTCCAATGGGGGGAGGAAAGAAAAGGAAGGCCACCCCAACTGGGGAGGCCGGAGGGTCCAAGAAGGGGAAGACCCTTCTTCCGGACTACGCTACCGATGCCGAAGACGACGGAGAGGATTGGCCATCCAGGGCCAAGTCCCTGGCAACATCGTAAGTATTCAGACACCAGAATAACTCATGGCGTTCCTTTAGTGCACAGTGTCTTCTAACACCGAACATAATCATGCAGTCCGCCCAAGGCCCAGCTCGACGCTTCATCGAGCGGATCCCTGGATTCGTCGGATGTGAATAGTCTTTCACTTCCGACTGCTACCTCCCCTCGCCCCACGGACGATGCCGAGGTGGAGTCCCAAAAGGGGCCAGGCCAGGAGGAGGTAGCCCCGGAGGCGCCGCAAGGCGACCTTCCGGACTCTAGGCGCAAAGGGGATAAAACCCTAGAGGGATCTAAGTCCGGCCCTGGGTCAGACATTGCATCGGAACCTTCAGTGGTTCCGGAGTCCGGCAGGCAGCCCCTTCGTAAGAAGGGCAAGCCTACGACGCCGGTGACCTCCGTCCAACCGAAGGCACCGGATAATTTGCTGGAGGTGCTTAACGGCACCTCCATCGACGAGGAGCACCGCACTATTATGAGTGTGGTGATCCAGAAGGTTCAGTCCGCCAAGAGCGGGCTAACAGAAGCCTGTGCCAGCCTTCTAACAGACTTTGAGGTGTGTATTTAAGACATGTAAAAATATACCGCATAGACAGTAGCCCCTGATGCTTAGTTCGGTGTTGGTAAAGAAAAGCCGGACTGAGGATCTGAAAAGATATACGCAGGTGTCTAACATAAATATGTCAATATGGGAATGCAGGTTGTGCTGCTGACCTCTGCCGCACTGACTACGGAGGTCGATGCATTGAAGCAGAGCCTCGAGCGGTCCGAGAACGAGCTTGGCCTTGCCAAGAAGCAGCTCAAGGACAAGGAAGGTAAGTAGTACCTTATTTAAGTATATAAAAATACCTGGTTGCAAATAATGACAGGACCAACGTGAATGTTACAGGGGCACAACGAGGTGGCGACCCTGAAGGAATCGTTGTCCAAGGCCGAAGACAATGCGGCCGCGGAGTGCATCGAGCGAGAAAAGCAGGAGGCGCGGGCGGAGGAAGTGCGGCAAGAGCTCCATGCTCTTGTGAGGAAACACGAGAGATTGGAGCTTGACTCAAAGACTCGAGAGTCCGAGCTTGCCTCGGCCCTTGAGAGCGCCAAATCCGCCAAGGCCAAAGCCCAAAAAGCCCTCCAGGAAATTGAGGCGATGAAGAAGATAGCAGCGGGTAAGGAATTCTTTATGCAAAGCAAGCACGTGAAAGTGAATTACTTGTTACTTACCCGAGTCCGGAGCTCTCCAGGAGCATTCGCAGATCTGCCCCACAGTGTGTCCGACACCGCCGCATTCTACCGAGCCGAAGAAGGGAGCTCGACGGAGAAAGTGTTCTAGTACCAGTATGCTGAGGCCGGACACCCGATGCCCTTGAGATACCAGCTGAAGCAGCTAGTCGAGCTCCATAAGGTAGCCGAACAGGCCATAAAGGGCCTTATAGGCCGGCTGTGGCCTGGGGAGGTCCTTCTTGGGAGCTACTTTGGACTGGTGAGGCGGCTGGTGGATGCTTGTCCATTGCTTGAAGTCATCAAGCGCTCCGTATGCATTGAAGGCGCCCGTAGGGCCCTTGCCCGTGCTAAAGTGCACTGGGGCAAGCTGGATGCTGAGAAGCTGGTGACAGATGGGCCACCGGAGGGGAAGGAGCATTGCAGGCCCAAAATGTATTATGAGGGCGTCCTGAAGGGTGCCCTCCTTGTGGCGAATGAATGTACCAGGGATGTAATTTTTGAGTAAACTCGCTCGTGTTTATCCTGTGCGCTAAAAACTTGTTCATATGCGCTAAGCAACGCTTGTTGTATTTAAAATATTACCTTCTGTGCGGCCATTTATTGAATATGAGAGATGCAAGTCGTCGGCTTCTACCCCCATGCCACGAGTGCTGGGATGTTCGGGATAAACCTGAGCGCTCTTGTTCCCATTTTGGGTCCTTCGAGGGAGGCGCTCAGCACAACGAACAAGGCAATCGGACTATAATGCTTTATCACTCTCACTTAGCCATAGAATTCTATAATTTTAAATTTCGCGAAGCCCCTAGTATTCGGAAGACCGAGTTCGGGGCGCTATCCACGCCTAGGCCGGACAAATCCAGCTCTTCGCTCTAAGCGGCATAAGTTTTTAGGGACTCAAAAAACTCTCGAACAGCGACCGGCTCTCGCCCTATCATGACGATCAGTTTTAGCTTTCTCTACTGAGGTGCTCAACCTAGATCAACTGGGGCACAATCTCTGTAGTTCTCCTAGTGCTACCTTAGCCGATATAACGGAACATAAGGTACCAAAACATGGGAGCCGGGCAAAACCCAACTATTGACCCAAGACATGATTCGGAGCCGATGCATATAATGCTATAAGTTCGGGGTGCCGCACTCGTGAGAGTGTTTGGTTTTCTCACACCATATTCTGGGGTACTTAAGCCCCTGGCGTATTGGCCGTACCAAAGTGTACGATTGCATAATGTTATAACTGAACATACTTACAAAAAAAATGAATGCAAGGATAGACAAGATCTATGTATTGTTTATTAAAGGGCTGTTGTGAAAGCAGAACGATACAAATAGTGCGATAAGCAAGAGATGGGATTATTTGACATGTCCCCCTCCAGGGGCAAGCTGCGGGACTTTATGTAAGACAGGTATTTAGCTCGTTAAAGAGACCACCTGGACATTCGACGTAGCTTGCTGCCTCCCTGGTTGTTGCATCGTGTGTTCGGCGATTGTACTGCCAGACAGGCCTTCCGGAGAATGGAGTCCTGAAAGTAAGAAAAAAGAAATGACAAAATCGGGAGCCCCTAGTGCGGTTGAGCCGCATTTTGGGCGTGTCGTGGTTGTGCCCCTCCCCTTATGCCCATGGTATTTCTAGAGCGTAATTATGTACGGGTAGCACTGGTTTCGCAATTTCACAAGGGATGGGGTTGGGGCCGCACTGCTACTCTTGCACGGAACGTGCCAGGCAGTCTTGTTGTAGGTTACTCCGGGCGCGCTTGACGGTGTCCGGACGTGTAATAGTCGGATTGGAGAATTGCCTTGAGAGGCTACTTTGTACTTCTGCCGCTAGGGCCGCCGTATGCTCCTCTGTTCGGAGAGAGAGTTCGGTGTTTCCATTGACCGTAATGACTCCTTGAGGGCCTGGCATCTTGAGCTTGAGGTATGCGTAGTGTGGCACCGCATTGAACTTTGCAAATGCGGTTCGTACGAGCAGGGCGTGATAGCCACTGCGGAACGGGACTATGTCGAAGATTAACTCCTCGCTTCGGAAATTATCCGGGGATCCAAAGACCACATCTAGTGTAACTGAGCCTGTATAGTTGGCCTCCACACCTGGTATGACGCCTTTAAAGGTCTTCTTTGTGGGTTTAATCCTTGAGGGATCTATGCCCATTTTTCGCACTGTATCCTGATAAAGCAGGTTCAGGCTACTGCTGCCGTCCATAAGGACTCTAGTGAGGTGAAATCCGTCAATGATTGGGTCTAGAACCAATGCGGCGAATCCGCCGTGGCGGATGCTAGTGGGGTGGTCCCTTCGATCAAAGGTGATCGGGCAGGAGGACCATGGGTTGAACTTTGGGGCGACTGGCTCCAACGCATATACGTCCCTGAATGCACGCTTCCATTCCCTTTTTGGGATGTGGGTTGCGTATATCATGTTCACCGTCCGCACTTGTGGGGGAAAGACCTTCTGTCCCCTATTGTTCGGCGGCCGTGGCTCCTCCTCGTCATCGCTATGCAGCCCCTTGTCTCTGTTTTCGGCGCTTAACTTGCTTGCCTGCTTGAACACCCAACAGTCCCTGTTGGTATGAATGGCTGGTTTTTCGGGGGTGCCGTGTATCTGGCACAAGCGATCGAGTATTCGGTCCAAATTGGACGGGCCCGGAGTACTTCTTTTGAATGGATTTTTCTGCTGACCGGGTTTGGAGCCTCGGAATCCGACATTAACTGCCGTATCCTCCGCATTGTCGCCGTTAATGCGGCACTTGTGTTTGTTGCGACGCGACCTGCCATTGTTGTCCTTGGTATCCAAATTACCAGCGCTCTTGGTCATGTTATTACTACGATCTAGCCAGTTGTCTTCTCCCGCGCAAAAGCGGGTCATGAGTGTTGTGAGGGCTGCCATGGATTTCGGCTTTTCCTGTCTTAGGTGCCGTGCAAGCCATTCGTCACGGATGTTATGTTTGAAGGTTGCAAGGGCCTCTGCGTCCGGACAGTCGACTATTTGATTTTTCTTGGTTAAGAACCGTGTCCAGAATTGTCTGGCCGATTCCTCTGGCTGCTGAATGATGTGGCTGAGGTCATCGGCGTCTGGTGGTCGCACATAGGTGCCCTGGAAGTTGTCAAGGAATGCGGCTTCCAGGTCCTCCCAGCAACCAATTGACTCTGCTGGCAAGCTGTTAAGCCAATGCCGAGCTAGTCCTTTAAGCTTGAGTGGGAGGTATTTGATAGCGTGTAGATCATCACCGTGGGCCATGTGGATATGAAGGAGATAATCCTCGATCCATACCGCAGGATGTGTTGTGCCATCGTATGATTCGATGTTTACGGGTTTAAAACCCTCGGGGACTTGATGATCCATTACTTCATCTATGAAGCATAGTGGGTGTGCGGCGCCTCTGTACTGGGCTATATCACGACGTAGCTCAAATGAGCTTTGTCTGCTGTGTTCGGCCTGGTCGTATTTGCCATGTTCGGCATGACGGTTATCGCCACGTGCCGGGGGGCGCCCACGCGATCCATAGATCGATCTTGTTTGCCTTGCCTTGTCCTCCAATATGTCTTGCAGGTCCGGCGCATTTCCCCGTGCCTTGGTATAGCGGCGCCGGGGTGCGGCTTGAATCGATGGCCGAGAGGCCTCTCTGTCGCGGCCATGAGGTGGCCGGTCGGCCGCGTCCTATGCTGGTGATGTAGGTTTAGGTGCTTCCTCCTCTAATCGGGGTAGCAGCCTGCACTTTGGGTAGCTCTTGGAGGGGCGTTCGAGTTCATACTCTTCGGCCGAAAGGACTTCAGTCCATCGGTCGGCTAGCAAGTCTTGGTCAGCTCTAAGCTGCTGTTGTTTTTTCTTGAGGCTGCTTTTCATACCCATAAGCCTGCGTTTGAAACGCTCTTGTTCGACGGGATCCTCAGGCACGACAAATTCGTCGTCTTCGAGACTTGCCTCATCTTAGGAGGGAGGCATGTAATTATCATCCTCGACCTCCCTGTCTGCCGCTCTCTCATGAGGGCTGGCTTCTCCATCCTCCTATGCTGAATCCTGCTCGAGGGGGTTGTCTTCGGAACTGTCCGAGGTGTTATTATCTCCCGTGCCGGAATCACCGTTTTTGCTTTGGCGGGATTTAGAGCGGCGCCGCTGATGTCGGCGCTTAGGCTGCTTCTTGGAGGGGTCGTCCTCCGTTGTTCCATCGCCATTCCCTTCTTTTGGGGTGTCCACCATGTATATGTTGTATGACGAGGTGGCCTTCCAGTGCCCTAGAGGCGCTGGGTCTTGGTCGTCTCCTGCATCGTCGTCCATACCGTCGATGTCTTCAGAGTCGAAATCGAGCATGTCGGTTAAATCATCGATAGTGGCTATTAAGTGGGCGGTGGGTGGGTTTTGAATTTCTTCGTTGTCCGCATCCCATCCTTGCTGACCATAGTTCGGCTAGGGCTCTCCTGATAAGGAGAGAGACTTTAGTGAATTCAGAATGTCGCCGAAGGGCGAATGCTGAAAGATGTCTGTGGCGGCGAACTCCATGATCGGCGCCCAATCGGATTCGATCGGTAGGGGCGGGGAAGGTTCGGAGTCCGGAGAGGAGTCCGACACCTTGGAATCGCGAGCTTCGCAAAGGACAAGACTGGTGTTGAGCTCGATCGCTGTAGAGGTTGCAGCCCCCGAGGCGGTGTCTAGCCATCCGTCCTTGATTGGCGCAGTCGGCTCTGAACTAAGAGTCGGAGCGGACACCGGGGCGGCCTCCCGGGCACTGTTCCGCGGCAGAGCTAGATCATGCCCATCGCGACAGTGCGGCGCGCCCGGTCGTGTTTCGAATCCATCGAAGATCAAGTCTCCGCGGATGTCGGCCGTGTAGTTCAAGCTTCCAAATCTGACCTGATGGCCAGGGGCGTAGCTTTTGATCTTCTCCATATGGCCAAGCGAATTGGCCCGCAGTGCAAAGCCGCCAAATACGAAGTTCTTTCTAGGGAGAAAAGTCTCACCCTGGACCGCGTCGTTGTTGATGATCGGAGGAGCCATCGGGCCTAAAGATGACGACACATAGGAACTCTCAATGAAAGCACCAATGTCGGTGTCAAAACCGGCGGATCTCGGGTAGGGGGTCCCGAACTATGTGTCTAGGCGGATGGTAACAGGAGATAGGGGACATGATGTTTTTACCCAGGTTCGGGCCCTCTCGATGGAGGTAAAACCCTACTCCTGCTTGATTAATATTGATGATATGGTTAGTACAAGAGTAGATCTACCACGAGATCAGAGAGGCTAAACCCTACACTACTAGGAAAAGGCCTACTAATGGCGCACCGGTTTTGCCTACTAATGGCGCACTACCGGTGCGCCATTAGTAGCACGCCACTAGAATTTTTTACTAATGGCGCAACCCTGGTGCGCCATTAGTATGTAACACCATGCGCCATTAGTATGCCTCCCGGGGGGCCATATGTAACCATGTGCTTTGTCATACTAATGGCGCACTCTGCCTTGATGCGCCATTAGTATCCTTTGGCATACTAATGGTGCACTCTGCCTTGATGCGCCATTAGTATGAATATTTGTTTTTTTTTTGCTTTTCTGATTTTTGCATAGGTTACAAAATATATTATTGGACAGAATATAGACAGCAGCACACAGCAACAGCAGATTCATCGAATACAATAGAAGATTAGTCTCCGAATACAATTCATCATATTAGTCTCCGAATTCAAAAGACCGAACAAAGATAAAACATTACAAGTCTCATGACCGCGAGTATCGAGTTTGTCTTCACATTACAAGTCGATATCGATCATCTAAACTACCATCACATAAAATAGAGCTGCGGTCATCACGATGAGCATCATCGCGATCAAACTGGTCTTCATCCGGTTCCTCCAACGCTCCCTCCTCTCTCTCGCTAGATAGCGGGCGTATCTAGATTCGGCCTCCGCCCTAGTGGTGTACCCTTTTTAACCGTTACCGCTGAAACGGTGAACCTGTCTCCGACACTCCTCCCAGTCGTCGTAGACTCCGGGAACCTTACCCTTGTACACGACATACGACGACATCTCTATGCACAAGCCAAACAACAGACAACAGACAATACATAAGCAATATGTAAGTATGCAACAAAAGGATCGGAAGAGAAAAGCAAGACATTAATAGCATGATTCATGATCCTACTAATAAATAACATCGATTACATCTAAGTTGAATGACTGTCCAAACCAAAGAGACATACGAATTCATTAAATTTTAATTACAACATGAGCCAATCAATGTTTCAGAACTACACATCACTACTTTCGACTCGACTCATCGGACAGGAGCGTGGATGATGCCGTCGTCTGTCGTGATGGTCATGAAATCGCGGTCGTTGTCACCCTGCATTTGTAGCGTTCCATATATCTCATTGTTGGACGGTTGATATCTAAGGTAGAACTGCCCCGAGGTATGAAGGACATCTTGATGGATGATGTCCGCAAACTCCGACTGGATGCGAAAGAATTCTTGTCTGAGGTCCGCGTCCTGGGTTGCCGACAACCTCGCGGCCCAATCTTTGAGACTATCTGGTAGAAGAAGTTGATGATGGTCCCTTACGATCGCCCGCATGTGATCGAGGGCATAGTAGGCATCCTTATGACCGCGAGGCGGCTGCTTGACGCAGCAGAAATTCGTATTGTGTGAGAAGGTATGCTTGCCGTACTTACGAACTGCCCTGGTGAAGGTGCCTCCAGATTTGGCGTAGCCGGGGAGAACATCATCAAGAACTTTCTTGACATTTGTGTAGTCTATCTTGGAGTTACGGTTCGGGTATAACCATGGTGGTGAAATACCGGTCTTCTTTTAGGACGCTCTTGGCCCATCTGACATGGAACATCGGGACCTTCTCTCCAGCGTAGCTCAGCTCCCAGATCTCCTCGATCCTTCCATAGTATCTGTCCTTGTCGTTGCCGGTGTAGGATTCCATCGTTACCCCAGAGTTCTGATAACCATCGCTCTTCATGTCCTTGTTCTCGGTGTAGAATGTGTAGCCGTTGATATCGTACGCCTCATAGGTCATCAGGTTGTGCTCGGTGCCCTGTGACAAGGTGAATATGAGTTGTTCTTCCGTGGAAGAATCCTCATGTAAAGGGTACGACAGAAGCTTCTGCTTGAACCAACGCGTGAAACATGAGTTGTGCTCTTTGATTATATCTACGTTCGTCCTCTGTTGGCCTCGGTCATTGTACGTCGTCTCAATAAAGGTTTTGTGCTCTACCACCCAAGGATCGACCACGTCTATGTGTTGTAGCGCGACGAGGTTTGCTCTTGCAAAGTAGGCGAGTCGACCCTCGAAGTCGACATGCATTTCGCGGCGACCCTCACGGTGACCCCATCTAGTGAGCCTGCCGAGGTGCCGGTTGACGGGCAGACCAACGGGGTTCTCGATGCCTAGATAATTTGTGCAGTAGGAGATGCATTCTTCGGTCAGAAAGCCCCTGGCTATACTTCCCTCTGGACATGACATGTTTCGAACGTATCCTTTGATGACACCGTTCATCCTTTCGAACGGCATCATGCTATGAAGGAACGTCAGCCCGAGTTGGATGATATCCTCCACGATATGGACCAGCAGATGCACCATAGCGTCGAAGAATGCGGGCGGGAAGTACATGTCAAGCTTGCATAGTATCACCACGATCTCTTCCTGTAGCCTTCTGAGTTGCCTCATGCCAATGGACTTCCGAGAGATGACGTCGAAAAAGTTGCATAGGCCAAATAGCATTTCACGGACGTGCGCGTCCATGATCCCACGGATTGCAACTGGAAGTATCTGCATCATCAGCACGTGACAGTCATGAGACTTCATCCCGTTGAACTTCTGCTTCGTTGGGTCTAGGTATCTGCTTATCTTCCCCGTGTAACCGTAAGGAAGTTTTACTCCTAGGAGGCAGGTGAAAAACTACTCGATCTCCTCCTGACTTATAGTGAAGCACGCGGGAGGGTAGTCATTTCCGGTCTTCTTGGCCTTTTTGCCTTTGCGACGACTTTCTATGTCCTGCTTCGCCTCATCATCATCATCATCATCATCATCATTAGCGTGAAGCTCCTGCCTGATGCCCATTGATTTCAAGTCTGCCCTTGCTTTCGGCCCATCTTTGGTCCTCTCTGGCATGTTGAGCAGGGTACCAAGCAGACTCTCACACACGTTCTTCGTGATATGCATAACATCAAGGCTGTGAGGCACACGGTGGATCTTCCAGTACGGTAACTCCCAGAAAACAGACCTCGTTTTCCATACCTTCAGCAGCGGCTCTGGCGCCTTTCGCTTCTTTCCCGGCTCTGGCGCCTTTTGCTTCTTTCCCAGCAGTGGGCAGTCTTTCCAATTTTTCAACAGCTCGTCTATTTCCTCGCCGCTCCTCGTACACGGGCGTTTTCGGGGTTCGGTTTCACCATCGAACAGATCCTTGCGTTTCCTCCATGGGTCATCATCGCGAAGCCACCTTCGATGTCCCATGAACACAGTTTTCGAAGACCCGGGATCTCTATCTAGTTGGCGATACGTTGTGTCATCCATGCACCTTACGTATCCAGAAAATCCGTGGACTACCTGCCCCGCGAGATATCCGTAACTGAGATAGTCGTGCACCGTCGTGAGTAGTGCGGCTCTCATAGGGAAATATTCTTTCTCTGCAGCGTCCCACGTATTGGCTGGCGTTTTCCACAGCGTGTCTAGCTCCTCCTTCAGTAGCCACAGATACAGATTGATGTCATTCCCTGGTTGTTTCGGCCCTTCAATTAGCATACTCATGTTAATGTACTTCCTCTTCATGCACAACTAGGGGGGGAGGTTGTACATCCACACAAACACAGGCCAGGTGCTATGTGTGCTTCTATGGCTACCAAACGGATTGACTCCATCGGTGCTCGCGCCCAGCACGATGTTCCTTGGATCCTTCCCAAATTCTGGGTATTCGAAGTTCAATGCTTGCCACTGGCTCGCATCCTTAGGGTGACTCAGCATCTTGTATTTTTTCTTTATCTCCGGATCATTTCCGTCATCTTCCCGCTTCTTCTCCTCCCTATCCACGTGCCAACGCAGGAGCTTTGCTACCTTAGGGTCCGTGAAATACCGCTGCAGACGAGGAGTGATCGGAAAGTACCACACCGATTTTCGACGAGCTTTCTTCCTCTTCTTGAATCGAGTGATGCCGCACACCGGACATATGGTAGACTCCGCGTGCTCCTCCCGATAAATGATGCAATTGTTCATGCACACATGGTATTTCAGGTGCGGTAAATCCATAGGATACACGATTTTCTTCGCCTCCTCGAAACTGGTCGGGCACTTGTTCCCCTTGGGAAGACGTTCGTGCCAGAATGACATGTTCTCGTCGAAGCATGCGTCGGTCATTTTGTGTTTTACCTTCATCTCTAGAGCCATGAGCGTTACTTTCAGGCGGGTATCCTCGGGCCTGCATCCTTCATACAATGGAGTAACTGCGTCTATCTCCAGTTGATCCAGCTTGGCTTTCTCTCGGACGGCAGCTCTTGCGTTATCTGTCTGCTTGAGAAGCAGCTCTTGAATATGAGGGTCCTGCACCCAGCCTCCATCGTCGTATGCTCCGGCATCTTCATCTTCATGATCATGCCCTTTGTCTTGATCTTCCTCATCATCATGTACGACATCTTTTTACATGATGACTGTGTACAGCATCACCGCCGTGATCATGTCCTGGAGATTCTTTGTCTTCTTGCCCGCCCTCGCCGCAGTGGTACTTGTCTTGTTGCCCTTCCTCATTTCTTGCCCGGCCCACATGGATGACTTCATAGTCATCTTCATCACCTTGCCACCAATAGCCATCCATGAAACCACGCAAGAGCAGGTGGTCCCGCACCTGCCCGGAATCCGGGTCCGCAATAAGGCTCTGCAGCTTGCATCTTCGACACGGACATCTTATCTCCGTCTCGTTCTTTTGAAGCATCTCGGCCTTCGCAGAGCTCAAAAACCTATTCACGATGCCTTCGGTCATCGTGCGGACCATGGTGGCCTGCGGGGTAGAGCAAAACGATATTTTAGAACCAAGAAAAAATTTGGCATGACCTTCCCTAAAAATAGGACCAAAAAGAATGCATAGTGCCAAAATTCTCGCCGAAATGGAAATGAATCAACATTCCGGCAAAATATTGGCAACTATCGCATTTCAAATACCAGTACCTGCAAACACAAACATATATGCAACACCACAAACACATGCAACACCACAAACATACATAGATCTAGCTAGGCCACAAAAAGTGCATGTGCACGTTGTTGGAGCGAGCTAGCGAGAAAAAAAAGGAGATCTACATCATGAAGATAGCTTTACCCTTACTTACCTATCAAAAAAAGGTAATTTCACCACTTAATTTTGATGAATCTATGGTGGAAATGAGGTGAGGAGGAGGAGGCAGCCGAAAGCTTGGAGAAGGAGGTGGAGGGAATGAAGTGGGGAAAGTGAGTGGATAGGTATGTGGCTGTCCAAAATATCTTGTTGGGGTCCCAGGTTACTAATGGCGCACCACCAGCAAATGCGCCATTAGTAACCCTGGTTACTAATGGCGCACCTGCAGGTGGTGCACCATTAGTAGTTTTGCAGAAAAGTATATATATATATATATATATATATATATATATATACTAATGGCGCACTATGGAAAAGTGTGCCATTAGTAGTTTAAACTTGTAATGGCGCACTGTGAAACGGTGCGCCATTAGTAGTTTTGCAAAAAAGTATATATATATATATATATATATATATATATATATATATATACACTAATGGCGCACTGCCTGCCAGGTGCGCCATTACTAGTTAGAACTAGTAATGGCGCACTTCGACATGATGCGCCATTAGTATGTATGGAAAAATGGAAAAAAAATTAGTACTAGTGGTGCACCGAGAGTACAGTGCACCATTAGTGTCTTCCACACTAATGGCGCATCAACAACCGGTGCGCCATTAGTATATAGTAGTGGCGCACTGCTTACCTGGTGCGCCATTAGTATCAATCCTATCTATAGCCCTTTTCCTAGTAGTGCTAGAAGCTAGCCTATGGTATGATTGTTGTTCCTGCTACGGACTAAAACCCTCTGGTTTATATAGACACCGGAGAGGGCTAGGGTTACACAGAGTCGGTTACAATGGGAGGAGATCTACATATTCGTATCACCAAGCTTGCCTTCCACGCCAAGGAAAGTCCCATCCGGACACGGGACGAAGTCTTCAATCTTGTATCTTCATAGTCTGGGAGTCCGGCCAAAGGTCATAGTCCGTTCATCCAGACACCCCCTAATCCAGGACTCCCTCACTTGCCATGGGAGAAGTGCTTAGCTTTGGGTTCAATCTTGCGGTGTCCTTTCCCAGTGACAGTAGGGGAAGCAAGGCACATATTGTATTGTTGCCATCGAGGATAAAATGATGGGCTTTATATCATATTTCTTGAGTTTATCCCTCTACATCATGGCATCTTGCTTAATGTGTTACTCCGTTCTTATGAACTTAATGCTCTAGATGCATGCTGGATAGCGGTCGAGGTGTGGAGTATTAGTAGTAGATGCATCGAGGAGTCAGTATGCTTGACACGGATGTGATGCCTATGTTCATGATCATTGCCTTAGATGTCATCATAATTATGCGCTTTTCAATCAATTGCTCGGCAGTAATTTGTTCACCCACTGTAATGCATGCTATCTCGAGAGAAGCCACTAGTGAAACCTATGGCCCCGGGTCTCTTTTCCATCATATTGCATCACCCTTTCCTCTTCAAGGGAAAACCAACGCAAGCTCAAGAGGTAGCAATGTCAAATACTACATCCACATCCCACAAGTGACACAGGGGTCCCGCATCCGCAGCAACAGTGATCGGCGTCGATGGCGGTCGAACACCATCGTGAATTTGTCTGGCAGCCTCTGAGATGACAATTGAAAGCTAAGTGTTGAAACTTGAAACACCCAAACTGACTCAACTCGGTTTGGTTGTTGAACTTTCAAAACTTGGCATTAATCCTCATTGCAAAGGCTGCCAGACAAATTTGCTAAGTTGTTCGACCATCATCGGCCACCAGAACTATTGTTGCGGGACGACGGGCGCCAGGGTCACTTGTGGGACATGGATCTAGTGTTCAACGTCGAGCGCCTCATGTATCTTGCACCCATGATACTTGCTATTTAGGGTTCTATCGACGCTGAGGAACCCCTAACCCGCTCGTCCTATTGTAAATATTTAGTTAGGTTGACGGAAAAAACAGTATTGCTATGAAACTGATGTTTCAATTTAAATGTGTAGTTTTTTCGTCGCTGCGAGGGTCTAGCATTCGACGAGCTCCACCCTATGTTTGTCATCTCCTCCCCCCTTGATTTGCTCTGTTCCGGTCTTCATGCCGATGAAACTTGCTAGGTATAGGTGTCTTCAATCATCAGTATGCGTGAACACTATGTGTCTCTCGTTCGAAAGGGTTACATCTATAAATATGCATGCATTTGCATATTTATAACCGTGATTCTTTCGAGTTGTCCAACATTATCCATGGACAGCCCGAGTATGTGTAGATTGGGTTCGTTTTCCCATATGCTCTGCTCCGGATCCGATGCAGAATTTCGTCAGTGCCTCCCTGTTGTTCTCCGGGTACACATCCTCTCTGCTTATTGCCGAGACGTGTATCAGGAGAACAATGGGGAGCTGCTGCCGAAATTTTGCATCGGACAGAGCAGAGCATGGGAAAACGAACCCAATCTACACATACTCGGGTGGGATTAGGACCTATCTTTACCTATTAGCATCTAGGTTGCATGGACGTAATAAAAGTGACAAACTCCATTAACTAATGAATATATACGTGCTGACTAATTTATATATATATATATATATATATGTGTGTGTGTGTGTATGTGTGTGTGTGTGTGTATCTTATGTGTCGAGTAGCTAGGCAAGATGAGTGATCGTGCGTGGACGTACACCGGCCACACTAGTCAAAGAAACATGATAGTTGAATGGTTAACAAAAACCTAGGGGTTTTTGAGAACCGCATTTGAGAATGGCCAGAGGACAACCTGGTGCCCTTGTGCAGGGTGCAACAATTGGCACTAGAGGGCAGAGGATGAAACAGGCAAACACTTGCAGAAGAGGGGTTTTATGCCAGATTATATGGTGTGGACATTTCATGGCGAGTCTGGCCAACGCGCCAGAGCTGAGGTGCTTCATCGTCGCACCGACGAGCATGGTACCGGGATGCAAGACATGGTGCAAGACTTTGATGATGCTCGGGACTCGGATGATGAGATGGAGGAATCTGCAAAGGCCTTCAACGAAACGTTGGAGTCTTCAAAACGTCCTCTCCACGAGCACACTGAGCGTTGCCAGCTGGATGCCGCCTCACAAATAATGGCTCTAAAGGCTCAATTCAACTTGGGAAAAGAATGCTACCTGCAAACCTGTACTAGTCAGACAAAATCCTCTGTGCTCTTTAAGATGCCCTATGAGAAGATACATGCCTGTGAGAATGGATGTGCCTTATTTAGGCTTCAGTATGCGGACTTGAACTATTGTCCCATTTGCAAGTCATCCAGGTATGTTGTGGTAGACAATGGTATGGGTGAGAATACGTAGACCAAAATCACGGTTAATGTTTTTCGGTATATGTCAATCGTACGAAGACTTCAACGTCTTTTCATGGTCGAAGAGACGGCAAGACATATGAGATGGCACAAAACGGGCAAAAGAACCCAACTAGATGCAGATGGGAAGCTGATGATGGTGCACACATCAGACGGTGAACCGTGGAAGCGCTTCGATGCATTACATGTGCATGCTTCGATGCATTACATGACGACAAAGCGGCAGATCCGAGGCATCCTCGAGTCGCCATCAGAACGGATGGGTTCAGTGTGTTTGGTCTGATGCCAACCCAATATAGTTGTTGGCCCGTATTTTTCATTCCACTCAATCTCCATCCCCTCCGGACAGATTATGCAAAGAAAGAACATTTTCCTGACGTTGATAATTCCAGGGCCGAACTATCTGGGGAAGAATATGAATGTGTACATGTAGTCGATGAAGGATGAATTGCAAGAAGCCTGGGATAATGTGTTCAAGACATACGACGCCTTAACTTTATAATGCGTGTGTGGTACATGTACTCAACACATGACTTGCCGGCGTATGCGCTATTCGTTGGCTGGTGTGTGCATGGAATGTTCTTGTGCCCCACATGCAAGGGAGCTCTTCAGTTTTGTTGGCTTGAGGCTGGTCGCAAGTTTTCTTGCTTCGACATGCATAGACCGTTCCTGCATCCTCGCCATAAGTTCAGGAAAGACAAGCATAACTTCATCAAAGGTAGAGTTGTGAAAGAATTTGCACCACCTCCGTTAACAGGCCAAGAGATCCTGGATCAGTTAAACACTCTCGAGCTAGATCCAGAGTGCCCAGGGTATTTCAAGGGGTATAATTCACAACACGCCTGGACTCACAAGACATGCTTGTGGGATCTGCCTTACTTCAAAGACCTCCTTTTCCCACATAACATTGATATGATGCACACTGAGAACAATATCGCCGAGGCACTTTTTGGTACATTGTTTGGCATAGATGGGAAGTCAAAGGATAATCCTAAGGCAAGAGTCGATCAGGAGGCGCTATGTCATAGACCGTTACAAAACATGCAACCACCAAAAGGAAAGAAGAACTGGACAAAGCCAAAGGCATGGTTCAATCTTGGAAGCCCAGCTATGAGGGAAATTATCTTGTGGGTGAAAATGCAGTTGATGTTCCCCGACGGGTATGCATCGAATCTAAAGAGGGGAGTGAGTCTTGAAAAATTGAAGATATTTGGTCTCAAGAGTCATGATTGGCACATATGGATTGAGCGGGTAATGCCGGTGATATTGCGTTGATTCATCCCTAAGGATGAATGGCTAGTACTGGCAGAGATGAGCTATTTCTTCTGTGTTCTTTGTGCTAAAGAACTATCGCTTGGCCTGGTAGAAGAAATGGAAGAGTTGGCACCGGAGTTGATCTGCAAGTTAGAGAAGATATTTCTGCCAGGCTTCTTTAATCCAATGCAGCACTTGATTTTGCATCTCCCAACCGAGGCAGGATTGGGGGGCCTATGCAGAATAGTTGGTGCTACGCAGTTGAGAGGATGCAGAAGACGCTTCGAGAAAAATGTAAAAATAAACATAGAATTGAAGCATCGATGGCTGAGGCATTCGTTACTGAGGAGGTGGCAAACTTCGTGAAAACACACTACGAAGCCAAAAATTGTCATTTGCATAATCCGAAGCCTCGGTATAATGCTGGCGACCCTAAAAAGGGTCGATCCAACCTCAGTCTATTCAAAGGGGATCTGGCACCAGCCGGTGCTTCTAATTCCTTAATGTTGGATTTCTAAGAATGTTAGACGATTTTGTTGTATATCTTCAACAACCTAACAGAAGTGCAGCCGTACCTCGAGTAAGCTCTCGGTACATTGTTTCTCAACTTCTAATTCCTTTGAAGTGCTCTTATTCCCGGATAAATTTGATACAGTCGATATGTCGCCAAATTCTCTTATGGAGCAGTGATCCAAAAGGATTCCGTCGAAGAGTATGAGCTTCTGGCAAAGCATGGAGGAGGCTATCCCGGTTTCATCTCTTGTTTCAAACAAACGGTAATTTCCATTAGACCAGTTCATCTCTTCGTCTAATTTGTGGCTAATGGAACAATCCCTTTTGTATTAAACTTGTAGGCTAATTTAGAGCTTATGGACGCCGAATTGAGACAAGTCGCTAATCGTTTTGACTATAAGGTCCGTTCATTGACAAATACAACATCAACGGGTATCACTTTCGTACCTATGGCAAAGAGCTATCTATGGTCGACCGAAAGTCTACAAATTGTTGTGTCTTTGCTATCGGCGAAGGAGATACCGAGTATTATGGAAGAGTTGAAGCAATTTATGAACTTCAATTCTATGGTGCAAACCCACCAAACGTCGTACTCTTCAAATGTTATTAGTTCCAGCTGAAGGAGATTAGAAGGACTCATGAACATATAGGGCTAGTGTAAATCAATCAAAGCACCCATTTGGATGTTCCCGATGTCTATATTATGGCTCAATAGGCAAACCAAATTTTCTATCTACCGTGGGCCTGTCAAAGTGATCCTAATCTCAAAGGTTGGGGTGTCGTTTATGAAGTGCCGCCACGTGTTAGACTACCTCCCCCAATGAAGATAATTATGAACCTCACATTAACCCAGACACATATGAAGGAGAATTCTTCCAAGAAACGCGTCTTTCCAAAAAAATGTTTTAAGAACCTCTCTACTTCACCCCAGAACATTGAAGTAGACAGCGATAGTGAACCGGACTTCACCCCTAAGCCAGAACAAGAAGAGCCTGAAGTGAGGTTACTGTTGTGGATGACCTGTCAATGCTTGACAGATTACGTAGAGGTGGCCTTCCACATGATGATGCATTTATTAATGATGATGATGAGCACGTCATTACTGATAGTGATGATGATGATGCATTTATTGATCCCGAAGTATTTATTGAACCATATTATTACTAGGTATTAAATTTTTTATGTTGTACTTGATTTATATAGTTACTTGTATGATTTACATAGTTACTTGTATAATTTTCTTACTTTCTATGATTGTTTGTTATACATAGTGTCATGGTCTTGATATTCGTCCCTGTCGGTCCTCGCCTGCTATAAATTCTGATGTGGTAAATCCTCTTTTATAACTATTTGTTGCATTTCGCATTTATGAAAATTATGGACATCAAGTTGACATAGAAATATTTTAATCTAGGTGGTATGTGAACCGGAATTTGCAACCGACCCTCTTGTCAAGAAGTTAAATTTAGTTGAAAAAGAAAATGAGTATTTGAAAGAAAAAATTAAAAGAATTGAAGAACGGAAGATGACATTGGAGTTGTATGTTGCCGATGTGGTTGATGATCACAAGGTGAAGATGAATGCAATGCGCTTGAAGATGGATGCAATGCGCTTGAAGATTAACAAGATTAGAAAATATGCCATTGATAATGAGGCTTGGTATCATTATGCCGTTGGATCAATTGTTACCTTAATTGTGATCTTCATCGCATTTTTTGTGATGATGGTAAGTTTTCTCTAGTGTTTTGCTTAACAAATGCATACTTAGCTACTTTCCTCCTAAATGGCATAACTACCTAAGTTAGACAAAATGAGCTATACTTAGCTTTCTTTCCTCAAAAATGTCATGATAAGTTTTGTTACCTCCAAAATGATATAGACTTACCTTACTTTCCTCGAAAATGACATAATAACCTTAGTAAGCTCCAAAATGACCGCTTAGCTCTAAAATGACCTACACTTAGCATTTTTTTACCTAGCTTAGCAAAAAAATGGCATTTTTACCTACCTTAGTTAGAAGAAGAAGAAGAAGAAGAAGAAGAAGAAGAAGATAAAAAATAGGAGAGGAGAAAAAGAAAGAGAAGAAAAAAATCTTCTTCTTCTTCCTTTTCTTCCTTTTATTCCTCTTCTTCTTCTTCTTCTTCTTTTTCTAGCTAGTCTTCTTCTTCTTCTTCTCACTTGCTTCTTTCCTAGTTTGCAGATTTGCTTTAGATGAGGAAGCTTGTATTGGTGGAGTCTACTCTTCTCTTTATGCTTCCATCTTGTTTTGATTTGATTTAGATGAGGAAGCTTGCTACCTATATATTTATGGATGGATGAAACCATTATATGCTTGTTGTTGGATATGTTGGCTATGTATATGTGTTGGATGAAACCATTTGCTATGTATATGTGTTGGATGATCATATCCATATGGCAGGGATATGATTTGCTATGTATATGTGTTGGTATGCTTGTCAAAAGTATTTTCATATGTGTGTGTGTGTGTGAGGCTGGCTATTTAGTAGCTTTGCCGTCCGCCAGCTGACGGCAAAGCCGTTGAATTTTTGACGTCAGCCAGCTGACGGCGAAGTTACCAAATAGGCCATCCCCCCAGGTGCTGCCACGTGGCAATGTTATGCCGTCCGCTGGCGGACGACAAACAATCAATGTTCTTTGACATCCGCCAGTAGACGGCAAAGCACGTCGTTAACCCCTTAACGGATCTAAGCTGGCACGTGTGCCGTCCAGGCTCTTTGCCGTCTGCTGGCGAACAGCAATGACCTTTGCATCTTTGTCGTCTGCCAGCAGACGGCAAAGAAGCCTATGTTGTAGCCTGTTCAGTCGGACGTGTTGTTGTCTGTTGGCTGACAGGAAAGTTCTTTGTCATCCGCTATGTGTGCCTTTGCCATTAGCCGTGGCGGAGGGCAAAGTTGCAGATTCCTGTAGTGTGGGTTCCCAAGACTACATCAAGTTCTACTTCATCGAGTACATCTACAACCCCAAGGATTCCCATCAAGATGTGGTGGATCCCGAAGAAGAAGAACTAGAGAGTTCTTGAGGGTGACTCCGCCAACATTCTTCACTCATATACATTTTGGCAAGGACAAGTGCAAACAACTTCCATATCTTTCACTAGTTCAAGGAGTCACAAACCCTCTTGTTGGTAAGACAAGGGACAAGGTAATCTAATACTTTCATGGACATCATGATGTGTGTGCTTCACTCTATGTCTATGGATATCCTTGTTTGTTCCTTGTGGGACTAACCCATGTAGGTATTGAAAGTGCAACTCACTCCAATGGATTGCTCCAAATGATCTACATCAACAATGAGCATCCACATCTTCAACATATACATGAAGTCATCATTGACAAAAGCGAAGGTTAGTTCATCCCTCTTAGGGGGGATATCACATCTAGGGGGAGCTTTACTCTAAGAATTGGGCTAAAGCAACTCTAATGGTGTGAACACAACAATGCTTTATGTAAAAGTGGTAACCCCACTTGTGCTTAAACGATGAGTATGACCTATGATCAAATGTTCTTATTCGACTCCTAAGTCAATATACTCATATATAGATGACCTAGTCATCGCCAATTGCTTGATAGATGCTAGAGTGATTGTGGATGATTTGCCACATATTTCATTTGCCATTTTATTGTGTGAGCATGTTGATTGCATACTTTTCTCATTCGAGGACATCCATTTGTTGCTTTGATTGTTTGGCTCTTCTTCTTTTGCCAAATGGATGGACAAGAATGCCTAAAACTTCCTCTAGCTATCTATGCTTTTCTCATCTGAAACTCAATTCTTGCTACATCACAAAGTTTGAACAAGTCAGATTCAAACCCTCTAGGTGAGGAGCACTTGGAGTCACCGATTCGTCATAGACTTAAACTTCCAAAACCTCTCTGTGCATTTTGGTCTGACCGATTCATCCATTTTGGTCATACCGAGTTCACTGAGTTGATCGAGGTTTTCAATCTCGGTGCAACCGATTAGAACTATTCAGTCACACCGAGTTGCAGTAACCGCTTGTGATTCCGCATCTCAGTGCCACCGAGTTGTTCCACTCGGTCACATTGACACGGTCAAGATATATATACTGACGGGTCAAATTTTGGAAATTACTCCAAAACCTTTTCGCCCGCACGTGTCCTGCTCTGCCGACTCGGGTCTCCGGATCATCCTCTCATCGCCAGCAACCTCCCGCCGCTGGTCTCCACCACCGTGTTGGAGTAAATGACCATGGGTAGCTTTATCAGCTCCCCATGACGTTTCAAGACATCAGGGCCAGCTGCGCCCCTCAAGGATCAAAGACAAAGGACCGCCTTATTGTGGTCGGCTGGTCCAAGCGGCTGGCTGCAGGAAGGCGGCAAGACCCAATGAGCAGCTCCAGCATGGGCCGACTTCTAGCAGGCGGCCACTAGAGCCGCCGACTCCTAGCAGGCGGCCCACCCTTGCACCGTCAAAGTTTGCACCCACGAAACAGCGATGAGAGGGGTCGTGGCTACAATGCAGCCTGCCACCCCTGAATCCCGGAGCGGGCGTGGCCACAGTGCAGTGTACCGGGCGGCCATCCCTAGCCTGGTGTGGCACTGTTGCCACCCTGCCCATGACATCATCCATGGCAGAGCAGCCATGCTCCCATGACGGGCTGTCGGTATGGCCCGCAGGCGGCAGGCCCCACTTGTTTGTGAGATACCAGAAGGTGGCATGCACATACCAGTCGGCATAGGGGGAGGCCAGCTCCCAACAGCCGACCCTCCCCTTCCCTAGAAATTTGTGCGCCATTAACCAGATAAGATGCGGTGGGGCTACAGTGAACGCCCACCAGGCAGTGGTACTGTAGCCATGCCCTCCCCGACCAAGCCCTCGCCATCCACGGTAGGGCTACAGTGATGAGCAGCCGATAGGGCCCACAGGCGGCGGGCCCTACCTATCGACCGAGAGCCCGACAGCCGGTGGGACCCACCAGGTGGCGGGCCCCGGCAGCCGGTGGAGAAGCCGACAACCATAGACACTGACGGCCCGGGCCTACACCCAGCCAGATTACCATTGTACCCCTGGGGGGTAGGCCTATATAAACCCCTAGGGCACCCATGCAAAGGGTTCAGCTCTTAGACATTACACACACGCATAGAGAGAGGAGTAGAGCTAGTCTTGCCCTTCTTCCTCCTCTAGACGAAAAGCTCAAGGACCAAGCTTGTAGCCACTTGTCGATCTAGTGATCATGCGGAGACCCCACAGAGCAGGACTAGGGGTGTTATCTCCTAGGAGAGCCCCAAACTTGGGTAACATGCGTCAGCGTGCATGTTTACGCCTTATCCCATTTCTAGGTACCGGCGATGTTTTACTAGCTCCCACTATGATTAGGCATCCTTTGGCATATGTCACACCAACCACCCAACATTTGGCGCCCACCGAGGGGCTAGGTGCACCATCGTCCGGAGACCTGCTTTGGACGGGAACCTTGTTCCTCCCAGGCGAGCGCAGCCAGCCCGGCACGCCCGATGGCGTTTGCACTGACGTGCTGCATGGCATCGAAGATGCCTGCACGGTGAGCTGCCTCGCTGATCTCATCGGCGAGATCCGCCTGTCCAACGAGCCCACGCAGGCGCGGGCGCAGCCAGCTCCGAGAGCTGCCTCATCGACCTCCTTGGCAAGCTTGACATCGCCAACGAGCCCGCCTCTGACTTGGAGTCGATCGGCTCCACCGACCCGATGCTTGTCGACTCCGACATGGCATCCCTCGACGCCTTCCCCGCCAACATGGTGGTCATCGACTACCCGCTCCCTCGTGCCGACAATGGCGGCCGCACCATCACTGAGGTGCTCGTCATTAGCCACGGCGGAGCATCCGGCACGGACGCCCATGACCCGCTGCAGGCGATGATGCGGGACCTGTCTGCACCTATCGCAAGCGACACCGGCGCCAAGACGCTGGAAGCCCGCCGCCTCGCACTCATCAAGAGCGGCAAGAAGCTAGCCACTATGAGACGCCTCACCGAGCCCTATCAACGCGAGGTTGATTGTGCCGTCTATGGCATGCCGACTGCTGGCGGGCCTAGCCGCGTGGGCGTTGTCAAACAGCGCAACGCGACCATTGTCAGCATGCTGGGGGCCGACCACCTAGTCTACGCCACGCCCATCGAGAACCTGCATGCTGCCCAGGCAGCAGCAGACGAGCTAGAAAACCTGGATAGCGACGAGCGATGCTACATGACGGAGCGCCTTCAGCAGTTCATCGACGCCACGACCGTGCAGCAAGAAGCCAGCGCGCGTGCCGAGAATCCCCCCCCCCCCCCGCCGAGAGCAAGGTGTGACTTCTCGGACGCTGACAGCAGGCGGCGCCTGCGACCGAAGAGACAGAGAGTCGGCTGCTAGCCGCAGTCGGACGCGCCTCACAATCGAGCGCGACCAAGATGGCCGCTTGCGAGCTGTGGAGAGGCGGGACGATTGTCTGCCTCCCCCTCTACCCCGCAGGGAGAGGTATGCCTCCCTGCCGCCTGTTGAGCAACCGATGCTCAGGGCCGGCTGGGCCGCCATCAAGGAATCGGAGAAACGATGCCCGCCATCGGATCGACCGCCTGGCATGATCCCTCGCACTAGAAGAATAAGATGCGATTGGTCCGCCTTGTTTTGGCCCCCGCATTTGCGACGAGCCCTTCCCCAAAGGGTTCTCGCTCCCAAGAGACACACCCAAATACAACGGCCTGGTGAAGCCGGAATACTGGCTGGTTGACTACTCCACCGCAGTCAGCATTGCAAATGGCAACAAGCACGTTACCGTGAAGTATGCCCCCCTCATGCTTCAGGACATGATGCGCACTTGGCTGAACAGCCTCAAGCCCTACAGCATCAACATCTAGGTAGCACTACAAAAAAAAGACACATCCGTGACATTTTGGGCTGAACGAAATTTTTTTCTGTCATACATATGACACTTCTATGACGATAATTGTGACAAAACCCAGTATCATCATAGATGTGGTGGGCTCCTACTTCTGTGACAAAAAATCATGATAGAAAATGGTCTTTTCATCCTGGGCGGGCCAGAGACGCAGCTGCATGACATTCTTTGGGCCGTCCATGATGGAAAAAACCATGGTAGAAGCGAGGGGGAGGAAAATTTTGGGGAGTTCCCGGTTATGGTGGGAGGTCGGGGGCCGAGCGATGCGCGTTTCTCTCATACACGTACGCGCGTGTGTGCGCGGCGTTGGCTCTAACTGAACCCGAGCGAGGCGTTGGGCTCTAACTGAACCCGAGCGATTGCACTGCAGGCTACGCGTTACTGAACCCGAGCGATCGATTCCTTCGCTACTGCTGCTAACTGAAGCCGATCGATGCTGCCTTTCTGGATGAACAGTGAGTGTTGCGGGGGGTTTGGATGAACAATGAGTGGTGGGTGTGGATGAACAGGACCCGTCGCGTTGCCTCTGGATGAACAAGACCCTGATCAATCGAGCCGGTTGGGGCTGGATGAACAGGACCCCGTGGAGGGCTGGATGAACAGGATGACCCCGTGGAGGGCTGGAAGAATAGTAGACGGTGGAGGGGTGGATTAACAGTAGCCCGTGGAGGGGTGGTTGAAGAGGAGCCCATGGAGAGGGGTGGTTGAACAGTAGCCGGTGGAGTAGCGCGCGGTGGAGGCTGGATGAACAGGAGCCCGTGGATGAACAGTCACAGGTGGAGGATGGAGGAGGTCGATGGTGGATGAACAGTAGCCCGCGGAGTCTGGAGGAGGTCGACGGTTGATATGAACAGTATCCCGTGGAGTCCCGTTTTGCGGTACGCCACACCCCTCCCGATGAACAGGACCCCCGTTTCGACCATAGTGCTCCAACACAAGTCCATTTCGTCCGTTTTGCGGTACGCCACACCTCTCCCGATCAACAGGACCCCCGTTTCGACCGTAGGAGGTCCGTTTCTTCCGTTTTGCGGTATGCCACACCCCTCCCGATCAATAGGACCCCTGTTTCGACCGTGGTCGGTCCAACACAAGGCTGCTTCCTCCGTTCTGCGGTACGCCAGGCCTCGTTTCCATCGCCTGTTCGATCCAAGCCCTCCCGATGAACACGACGACGCATTCCATTCCGACCCAGCCGGTTGGCTCCCCATGAACACGACGATGACATTGTTTCTCCGTTCCGAGCCAGCCATGTACACGAGCCCTGGCCGTACGTATGCGTGAGTAGGCATTCGAGACCCTGCCCGTATGTACGTACATGGCCGTATTTTCTTTTTTGACGAAAAATAGCATTGTGTTGATTTCATTCATTAAGATAGGATGAGTCACCCCAAGAGATACAATTCAAGATTTACAGAACGGCTGAGAGCCAGAGGGAGAAGTAAAAGCTATACAAATATGCACATGGAAGGAGGAAAGAATGTTATCCTGCGCCAGTCCATTGAGCTCCTCTGAATCCAGCGATTCTCCAAGAGTTAAGCTCATTGATGATGCTCTCAGCGACCTTCAGGAAATGGGTTACCTTGTTATTGAATATCGGGTTGTTTCTTTCACTCTGGCCGTATTTTCTTTCTTGCACCCTGGTCGTTGTACGTATGTGTACATGCTATGTGCACGCCTCTACTACGACACGTGCGCGCCTCTACATCGACTAGTATATATGTACGTACACGTTCGCGACCAGAATGATAGCGCTACGTATGCTTCGACCAGGTGGGTCTCGACTGTTAGGCACTTCCTTGTGTGCGAAGATGTAGCTGGTGGGTCCCAGCAGTCAGGGGGGCGAATCATTTTTTCGGACGCACTTCCTTGCGTGCGAAGATGTAGCTCGTGGGTCCCAGCAGTCAGGGGGGCGAATCATTTGTTTTGCTCGGAGCACTTCCTTACGTAAGAAGATGTAGCTGGTGGGTCCCAGCAGTCAGGGGGGCGAATCTTTTTTTTTTGCCCGGATGCACTTCCTTGCGTGAAAGATGTAGCTGGTGGGTCCCAGCAGTCAGGGGGGCGAATCGTTTTTTTTTTGCCCGGACGCACTTCCTTGCGTCGGAAGATGTAGCTGGTGGGTCCTAGCAGTCAGGGGGGCGAATCGTTTTTTTCTGCCCGGACGCACTTCCTTGTGTGCGAAGATGTTGCTAGTGGGTCCCAGCAGTCAGGGGGAAACGTTTTTTTTCACGAAATACAGTGGCCCGTCCGGTGGGTCCCAGCTGTCAGGTGGAGGAATCATTATTTTCCACGTAATAAGGAGGCACTTCCTTGCTGCGGCTGTGGACCCAGCTGTCAGCCTCTCCATGTACAGTCCACGTCCGATGGAAGTCGTCCCTTGACCACGTTGACCAGGCCAAGCCGAGAGCACCACGGCGGTGGACGACGGCGAGGCCTAGGAAGGGGATGACACGGAGCCGGGGAAGACGCGGCAGTGGAAGCCCACGTGGAGAGGAGTACGAGGGTTCACTGGTTCGGCTCCGGTGTGAGGCTGCCATTGCCGCAGGGCTTGGCCAGCGATGGGAATAGTAGGGGCGGTGAGGCCTCCGCAGCAGCACAGCCGGCCACGGGAGGCAGGAGCTTGCGGCACGACCGGCGCTGCTTTGGGCGGCTGGAGCAAGAAGACTAGAGGTTGAAGAAGCACTACGGCCATTGGATGGACATCGTACGGTCACAGGAGCTAGAATCGTTCATATTGTAGAAGCAGCACGGCCGTTGGATTAACATCCAACGGTCACTGCTGCTAGAATCGTTCGTGGACTAAGTTGACAAAGTCAAAGTACATATCAACCTAGTAGACCCACAAGTCAGCCTCCAAATCTGTCCCAAACAGCATACAGCCCAAAATTTCTAGCCAGATTCAAATTAATTTTAAATCTAAATATACCTTAATTTAAATTCAATGAAATTTTACCCGCACAAAAACAATGAAATTTAAAATATCAAAATCCAAAAGAAAACAGTATTTTGGAACTAATTGCCTGTTTGCTGTATTTTTTTCATTTTACAGCCCATTTATTATTACTTATAGCCCATTTCTTATTACTTATAGCCCATTTCTTATTACTTATAGCCCATTTTCTAGGCAAAATGCATCCCTCCTCGTCTTGAAAGATTTCCATCCCAGCAGGGCGTAGAAAAGCAAGTAGGCCTATGTTGGTTATTCTGCAAAAAAGAAAATAGCTGGCTAGCCATTTTTTAGAATGGAAAAAAACAAACTGGGCTGGTCATGTGCTAAACATATGAAATAAAAGCCTGGGCTAGACGGGCCACGGGTCCTGCGCAACCCAGTTGATACCCTTGTCCGTCCCGAAAAAACAAAATTACTGCACGTGCTACTGTGTCCCTACTGTCATCCTCACCATGTACAGCCATCTCCTTATTCCTCTCTGTTGTTGACCATGTTGACAACACCGGAGGGCGGCGCCGCGGCAAGCGAACCAAGGCGGAGGACGATGGTGAGGCCTCGGACGGGAACGAACACGAGCCGGGGAAGATCACAACCAGCCGTGGGAGGCGAGATCAGGTGGTCCCGCCGGCGCTGGTTTGGCTTTGGCGGCTCGAGGAAGAAGAGACTGAAGAAACGCGACAGACGTTGAATGTCAATCCAATGGTCAAGGTTGGCACAATCGTTTGTTGACTGAGTGGACACCAAGTAGCATACTTTTTTATATATAGGAAGAAAACTGCGAGCGAAATGCGTTCGTCTGCCGTCCTCCTCATAGGGAACGTTCACCACATAAGTGACTAGCACCCTTGGTTTTGAACTGAGAGGTCTTGAGTTCGAATCCCAGGAACTCTCAATTTTGTCCTCCTTCCTTCCTCGCAAAAAAAGGGAAAGAAAATCAAAGACTTGGGAAGGCATACAGAACATGCTAGTGTACCAGTAAAGAGACGTTGCCGAGTTTTAGAAAAAAGAGAGATGTGCTCCTGTAGCTTGTTCAAATCTAGACCTAGACTATGACTATATATGGTGCTATTCTACTCTCCAAGTAATGAAACTGACATATCCAACGTTCGCTTCTCCTCTTCTCTACTTACTCTACCTAGCATCAGAAGCTCTGGCCGCACCAACCATGTCCGCTGGCTGCTCGTCCACCTGCTCTTCAACAGGCAACAACCAGATATGTGCCAAGTCTCCACCCGTACCATCGCCCATGGGTCTCATCACACCTCCGCCGGCACGCGCATAGCAGCCGATTGCTCATCACAATCCGCTGCCGTTGGTGTGGTGCCACTGCTGTAAATCACGAAGAATCATCCGTCGCATCTCAATCACAATCCTCAACCCTGGCCGAGTCTTCTACAAATGCCCGAATCATGGGGTAATAATATGTTTAAATGTTGTTCTGCTGCATTTAGTTGCTAATTTTTTAATAGTTTGGTTGATGATCTTCCAATTTGATTCGTGCAGAAAAGGGAAGATTCGTGTGATTTGTATTTCTGGGAAGTTGCTGATGTGGGGGGATGCAACTATGCTGATTATTTGGTTAGCCGAGGAATCCCAATACCAGCAGGTTGGGGTGTTGGACAAGTAACTGAAGGAACGGCAGAAGAGGAAGATGCAGAGAAAAAGGTTAAAGATGCAGTTCCTCTGATCATGGCCAAGCAATAGCTGCTGAACGGCCTTGACAGCAATGAGGAGATGAAAGAGCTTGTGAAGATAATGGGCAAAATTGATGTGCTCTGTAGGATGATTGTCTCTTTATTTGTAGTGTATGTAGCACTCGTGATGTATTCAGTGGCTACGACATGAGCACTTTGCGGAAACTAGTAATGAATGAAACCTGTGTAGTAGGCTGGGCGTAGTGTTGTGAACATCTAATGATTTCTATTAACGGAAATTAGGGGGTATCCCCTTTTGCTCATAAATAAATAAATAGCAGAAGCCCTGTCGAGTCAGCTTTGTTCTCATTCGAAGACGTCGAGCAAATTGCAGTCCAACAACAAACTATGTCATCAAATCCAAGTTTCACTGCCAAATATGAGTACAACTAAACAACACATCATGTTTTAGTTGTCATAAAATCACCAAACACAAATCAGCATACATAACAAGTGATGTTCTCACAGCAAAATACTAAACAACATGTTCATCAGGTTTCAGTTGTCATAGCAAACACAATTTCACATAGTAGATAAAAAACGTCTTCTGACAGGCAAATGCGATAAAAGCAATGTAATCATCATCCGCAGCAGCAGTGTCAACATCTTCGCCATGTGTATCAGTCTGAACCATAATTCCCCACGGTGTCATCTTCTTCTTCGTCCTCAGCATCCTCGAACGTTGGCTTCTTCTTGATCAACTCTTGTATGTCCTAGCACGACAGGCAATCTTTTCGTTGGCATCATTGACGTGATGGTTCTCAAAGATATTAGGAACATCTATGTTATCTTGTACATCAGGAGCAGTGTAAGCATCATCTTGTTGTGCAACTTCATTAAACGAATTGCTCTGCTCAAACCATTGCAATACTCTCCAGTCATCGCTATGTGCAAATGTGTCTTCCAAGAAAAATATCTGTGTTGCTTGATTTGCCAAAATAAAAGGCTCGTTGGTCTAGTACGCTGCCTTGACATTGATGGATTTGAAATAATCATCAGCTCTGGGTTTTACGATCCTGGAAAACAGGTTATACCAATGATAGCACAACAGAACCACACACCGATGATCCTCGAAACTGGAGATATACTGGAACTGAACAATGTCTATTATGTTAGCATACATTTCAGTTGTCTCTTTGCCATACGTATTTGTGCTCATGATGGCACTGTTTTGTGTCTTCATGCCTTCGTCTCGTGCAAGGGTGTTGTAATGCACATCTCCAACAACGCAAGATTCATAATGTCTTACCCGAGTATCAGGACCCATTGCTAGTGAGTAAAGGGCATCATCAACTGCCTGCCCATCCTCCCGCATCTTCTTAACCTATGGTTAGAGAATAGACAAGCTGATCATCTTATGTACTCAATATATTAAAAAAATTGACAGTGCACTTCAGAAGCTTACATGGTTCTTGAACCATTTCGCAAATCCTGCCATAACCAGTTTGTCAATGTTTCTTGGATTTTGCGGCAGTAACTCCTCTTTGTAGATGCTGCAAACATAGTGATCGCGTCAAACATCTAAATATATAAGAATGTGCTGCAAGTTTAGTAGATTATGATGTATAAGCTGCAGTACTGCACTTACTTGATATAAGGTAGTATCTCAGGACAGTTATTCAACACATACCAAACCATTTTGTCCAAATCTTTAGGTTTGTCCTCTTGTCGACTCTTCCCTGTAACTCGAACAGAATAATCGAAAACATTGAGCCCGGGATTGTCTTCACCCACCTCTTTGCTAAGCTGATCAGCTGTTTCAATGTATTTTGAGCAGAATGTCAATGCTTCTGTAGCAATGTAGGCCTCTGCAATGGAACCCTCGGGTCTAGCTCTGTTCCTAACATAGCCCTTGAAAGTGCCTAGCCGCCTTTCAATAGGGTACATCCAGCCATACTGTACTGGACCTCTAAGTAGTGCCTCATCAGGTAGATGAACAGCCAAATGCACCATCACATCAAAGAAGGCTGGAGGATATATCTTCTCAAGGTCGCATAGGATAGTTGGTATCTTGTCTCTAAGACGCTCCAAAGCATCTATCCTGATATTTCTACTGCAGAGTTCCCTGAAGAATTGTCCCAACTCTGCAACTGCTCTGTATAAGTCAGGGCGGCCCAATCCTCCAAGGATAACAGGTAAAACCCTTTGAAGTAGGACGTGGCAGTCATGACTTTTCAACCCTTGTACCTTGTTTCCATCTGCACTGACTCTCCTTTCAGGGTTGGAAGCAAATCCATGTGGGAATCTCACACGTGACAGGACCTCGCAAAATTCTTTTCTTTTTACCTTGTCCAAGACGTACATAGCTGGTGCCATATCCCGTGGTTTACCTTCATCTTGCACCTGCAAATCCTTTTCTGATACCCAGGTGTGTCAAATCAATCCTAGATTTAAAGGTATCTTTCGTCTTGCCTTCAATATTAAGAAGTGTGTCGATAATGCTGTCACATATATTTTTCTCGATGTGCATCACATCAAGATTATGCCGCAGATCCAAATCTTTCCAATACTCCAAGTCCCACAAAGTGGACCTGCGGGTAAACAATAATCTCTCTTCTGCCCTGCCATGCTTCCTTTTCCCGCTACCATTACTAGGATGGTTTCCTGGTGTAATATGCCTGACCTTCTCTAATTCCACTTGCAACTCATCGGCGGTGAGCCTCTTTGGCGCATCATGGTTTTCATGCTTTGCATTGAACACATGTCTTCGGTATTTTCTAGGATGCGGCTTGTCCTTGGCAAGGAAACGGCGGTGTCCAATGTAACAGATCTTGCTAAGTATTGCGTATGACAGCGGATTCCTGTCACAGCGAACACATGCATTGTAACCATGTGTCGTTCGCCCTGACATAGTGCCCAAAGCCGGATAATCATGGATGCACCAAATTATAACAGCACGCAGAAAGAAATCAGCTGGTGGGCTGCTATATAGGTCTCGAGTGAGAACACCCTTCCATAGTTGTTGAAGTTCCTCCACAAGAGGCTCCATGAACAAATCAAAATCCTTTCCAGGACTTTTTGGACCTGGGATGAGCAAGGCCATCATGTAGTTTGATTCTTTGGTGCAGACATTTGGAGGCATGTTGTAAGGGATAACAAGCACTGGCCACATGCTATATGTGGCGCTCTGGTGGCCAAATGGGTTAAATCCATCTGAAGCTAAGCCAAGTCTAATGTTTCTCGGGTCAGCAGCAAACTTTTTGTGTTTATCATTGAAGCTTTTCCACTCACTACCATGAGATGGATGGCTCATTACATTCTGATCTCTGTACTCCTGGTTCCTAGAATGCCACAGTACATCCTCTCTTGTTTCAGCATCATGAAACAACCTCTGCAATCTTGGTGTAATTGGAAAATGTCTCAGAACATTATGAGGAATCCTCTTCACAGCATCGCCATCTTTCCATCTTGATGATTTGCATTTCGGGCATTCACTTAAGTTGGCATAATCCTTCCGGAACAGAACACAATTATTCTTACAAACATGGATCATATCATATCCAATTCCAACTGCACGAAGGAAATTCTTCATTTTACTGTAGGTGTGTGGCAGCTCAGACGCATCTGGGAAAGATTTGCGGAAAGCAGCCAACATCGCATCGAATGATTTGTTGGTCATCCGCTCAGATGTCTTCACCTGAAGAAAGGTGACCATAGCTGAGAATACTGACAGCTTATTTCCTGGGGTGACAGCAACGTTGCATTGTTCCAACATGCGGGCCCACCGTTTTTCTTCTGCAGGTGAAAGTTCACGGAATGCACGAGCATTTCGTAGCATTGTTTCAATGTTGGTCAAACTCACTGGCTCCGCCACCACCACCTCCTCCTCCTCTTCCACCTGAGCATCAGGCAGATCAAGATGGTGATCTGCTGCTTCCACGTAGTCAATAACATTGACGTTCACAGCTTCACCATGATGAACCCACCTAGTATATGTGACCGACATCCCATACAAGTGTAGATGATTTTGCACAGTTGACTGGGGTCTTGTAACTGAATTCATACAACTGCTACACGGGCAGAGCACATCTGATTTCGGACCACCGTACTCAGCTCTGATAAAGTTCATGAAGTTTTCAACCCCCTCGACATATGCAGCGGAGAATCTTCGAGCAGAAGTTATCCAAGTCATGTCCATCTGTTAGACATACAAATTAGTTCTTCTACTAGATATTACAGGAAAAACATATATGCTTTTTTATGAAGTCCAGAAAAAAATACCTAGGTCGATGTCTAAAGCTATGGCAAGATATTTGGACGAGCAGATCTAAGTAACGAAATATATGTAAAGCTAATTCAGCAAACAGATTTGAGTGCTAAATTATGGCAGGCTGTTTCAGCAGTCAATGAGGCCGAGCACACAGCCATCGAACTATCGAAGGCCATCGCAGCAACAAAGATCGAGTATAAAACGGTGTAGAGCTATTTCACCTAACAGATTGGCTACTAGACCATGGCAATCTACGTCACAATAAATATATGGCAGGATATTTTAGCAACTAATCGGCCTTGGCATGCCATCTCAGCTAAGCAGATTGAGTGCAGAACAGGGCAAGGAAGCTTCTTAAGCAGAGCATATTGACAGTAAACTACTTCGGCAAATAGTGAGATTAACCGCGTCTATCAGCTAACATTCAGCGCTACACCGACATGAACGGGGCCTCAGTCTAGAATGCGCGTACCGTGGGAGAAGCTGACCGCCGTGCGTCTCCACACGAACTTCGCTAGCGGTGGCGGCGCTGACCGCCGTGCGCCTCCACAAGAACGTAGCCAGAGGTGGCGGCGCGGCTAGAGGACGGCAGTCTACGAGAGCGTACTGTGGGAGCAGAGGATCACCATGCGTCCCCTCGACGAACCGCGGCGCCGACGTATCGGCGCGGCGGGAAGGGCGGCTTTGGCGGAGCGAATGGAGTGGAGGGGACGGGGGGGAGGGGGGTTTGGGGAGTATTATTGGCTAGTTGGCCGAAGGGCGGATGAATCGGATTTGGGGGGAATTTTTGTGTGGGGGGGAGGAATTTTTGTGTGGGCGGGGGGAGTTTGGCGCATGGTCGGTTTCTCCAAGTGCAGTCCCACGTGTCAGTGAAGAGGCAAGCCGAAGCGTGTTCCGTTTGCGTGAGCCGTGTGCAGGACCGAACGTGTGTGGGGGTGCAATGCGACCGCGACAAGAGTGGTGTGAGTGTACCGCCTTTTTTCCTCAAAAAAAACTAGGTGCTTTGCCCCCTCAAAAAAAATTGTTGCTTCACGCGATCCATCGATACTACTACTAGTAATCCAGTAATCCCGACTAAAACGGCACGGCCGGGTCTTTTCCCGCACGATATGCTGGGAGGTTGGCTTAGTTGGGTTTTTTAGGACGAGTAATGCTACACCTATGTAATCCCAGTTACATAATTAACGTAATGTAAAACGTGTGAGCTGTTGATTGTAGATTGGCGGGAGGGAGGGGCCCACCACCATGAAAATCAGGGGAGGAGAGAGAGAGGCAATTTACATTAACCCTTTCATAGGTTCCCGTAGATGTAGAAAGATGTGAAATGCGTGAATCTGTAGTGAACGTACTATTGGAGTGCCTAAGATAATTTGTGTATGTATAGACCCTATGTGTTTATTTTACTTCGCATGTTAGATTTGTCTCGGTTCAATAAAAAGCAGAGTTGGTGATGATGGTGTGCCTGTCATCCTGCAACATAGGCCGTCCGATCTATATCTAATGGATAGGAAGGAAACTATGACAATTTACCTGCACTCCTCTCCACATTTGAAGATAAGGCTTCCCCTCGTTCATCCTTTTCTCCCACAAGATCTTGATCTTCCGTGCAACGCTCGGGCATCTTGCTAGTACTCCTACAATATGTATATTATTGTGAAAGTTCATATACACCGGCCGAGATTAATGCAAACACGGCAAATTTTCATTACATTTTGAACTTTTATATGACAGAAAAATAAAAGAAACCCGACCCTAAACCTATTCTACGGCGGCAACCAACGTCCTCCATCTGCGATCTCTATGTACGGGGGCGGGGTTCAAGACCCGTGAAGTGAAGGTGCGGTCTCTGGCGAGGAAAAGTAGAACACGGGAGACGGACCGGCCAGTTGGCACACCATGCCCTGCCGCCTCCCATGCCCTACTCATCCTTGGAGGATTCCCCCACCTCAGCGGTGCCGGACGTTGGACGGCGGCAAGAAGGACGCGTGGCTGACGGTGCCCCTGTCGTCGGTCGCCAGCGTGGCCACCGTTTGTGCGGTCGCGTCCGTGTACAGCTATGTCGCTATTGCGTCGCGAGAGGCGACTTGAGCGAGGGCGAAGACCTCGAGCTTCATCCCCGAAGACAAGCTCTCCTGCAGAGCATTCGCACTTGCGATCATGGCGGATGTGGTACCAGGTAGGAGGACGATGCGCTATGGTGTGGAGGCTAGCTGGGTGTTGCCGCTTTAAGTAGCGCATTCAGGTGAGGCCAAGCATCCGGGTGCGTCATTAAGTCGCCGGAGTTGGTTCCTCGGGCACCGAGCCTCTTAACAATGACATACGAACGGACGACATGAATACGGGCAGCTGGCGCTGGCTGGGAACGCACCGCGCGATGGCGCGAGGGACGAGGGTTTTGGTGTGCCAGGGTAGTCAGATGCGGTCGTGGCAACGTTGGAGATGCCCTTTGCTCACATGCGATCCCCGCATGTCATTGAAAAAGCAAGACGACCCGGCATGGTTTCAGGTCCAGAGGATGCAGTTGGCCACACTACACCACTCCGCGGATGCCTCGCGATGCCCCGTGCATCCTCGACGAGCCGGGTGTTGGGGTGTGTTTGGATTGTGGCCAAAGTGCACCTTACCAAAATTTTGGTCATGACCCAAAGCTTGGTCTTTGTTTGTATGGTTGCCATTTTTTTGGCATGCCAATGAAATCTAGCCAACTCTAGTTCATTTTTCTTGCCAATGTCGGCCAAATCATGGACAACCAATACCTCAACCAAAATTTTGGTCATGACCCAAAGGTTGGTCTTTGTTTGGATGGTTGCCATTTTTTGGCATGCCAATGAACTCTAGCCAACTCTAATTAATTTTTCTTGCCAATGTTGGCCAAATCATGGGCAACCAATACCTCAACCAAAATTTTGGCTACCCAATACTTTGATGGGGCAACCTTGGGCACAAACCAAACATACTATTGGTCGTGCCACAGCACTAACGCCACCCTCGACACACTGAAACCGACCGTGTCTAGCGATGATATGAGCGTGTCGCTCACCGCGGTCACCGTGTCCAGAGGCGGTGCTGGAGCTGCGCCCCATTGTTGGCCCGAACGACCCACATGAACGGTTGTCGGCGGCGAGGAGGTCGTGGGCCAGCTCCTCCATTGGACTAGTCTGCGCTACGTCGTCCTGACGGGTGTGCCCCACATGTCGGTTTCCCTATTTTCCCGGCCATATTCGAGCGTCAGTGCTCCGCGTTGCGCATAGGCCTTTCACTATGTAGGCCAAACGAGACAACTTATTGTTTATTTGAGCAGTTCAAGTATAATCATGTGGCGTTTGCTTATTTCTCATTCCTCTCCAACCCTCTTCTCCATCGATCATGTCGCCCTCCAGTCGAGTCCATCCTCCCGCATGCCTCATTTGAACATTCCGCCGAGTATCATTCGCATGTACCCACCCTAGTCCTCTTTCAATAGATCTCCGGACCCCAAGATGAAATCGAGAGGGAGCGAGTGGGGGCACGTGATACCTAAGGCAGATTCAAAATTTTGAACCGGTGATCATAGCATCCGCAAATCATATATAAAGGGTATTCAATGTTCATTTCGTTTTTTAACGTACAATATACTCCCTCCTATCCTTTCTAGTTTACATATAGATTTTATGTGTAGTCAAAGTATCTCTACTTTGATCAAGAAGGTATCAACATTCAACAACACCCAATCAATATTGTTAGATTCGTACGTACTCCTAGATTTGTAATCGAGATGGTTTCCAATTTGACTATTGACAAGATTAATAGTACTTTCTCCGTTCCAAATAAATGACTTCCATTTATTAAAATATAGATGTATCTAGACATGTTTTAGTATATAGGTACATCCATTTTTGAACAAATGAAAGTCAAGTAATTTTGAACGGAGGGAGTACATGAGATGTATAATGTGAAAATTATATCATCGGAAACTCCTTCCACATACGAATTTGACTGTATGCTTTGTGTAAGTTGCATGTCATATATTATTACTCTAACATTTGGTCAAAGTTAGCCTCGAAAAATGCATTAGGCCATGTATAGTAAATGGAAGGAGGGAGTAGTAGTAGAAGTGGATCCTCTGACGTAGGTATCCCTACCTTGCCCTCCCTTTCGGTCAGTTACTGGCGGACCCCATGCTTGCTAGGCCCCGCATGTCAGTTACTCAATGGTTCGGCCACGTCAGGGGATCCTCATCTGTAATATACTCCCTCTGTTTTTATTTACTCTGCATAAAACGGAGGGAGTGGTAGTATAATAAATGACGCGGGTGGGGGAGGGGGACGGACGTCGGTTTGCTCTCAACTGCGGTCCCACAAGCGAGCAAAAACGCAAGACGAAGTGTGTTCCGTTCGGTGAGTGACATGGAGGGTCCAGCGTGTCTGGCTGCAACGCGAACATGACAAGAGCGATGTACAGTAAAAACCGATTGACCGGTCGTCACCGGAACCACTATTCACACGAGAACCTTCGCTGCTCAGCCTACGCCAGCCACTGACCACTGCCCTAAAACCACACAAAATCTCCAGCCCATTCCCCCACCTTTTGATCCCCTAGCCCGCATCAAGCGTCCCCTAGTTCGTCGGAAAGCCATGGTGCGCCGCAAGATCACTTACTACAAGATGCTGACGCCGGAGCGCCGCACAGAAATCGCGGCGGCGGTCGGCGCCATAGACCTCCGTTCCCAAGCTCGCTTTGCGGTGGGCCAATCCCCGAGTTCTCTGGAGCCAAGCTACGAGGAGGAGGAAGCCGATCAAATGTTCATGGAGGAGGTCGCGGCGCAGAAGGCCCCCGATGGGTATGAGACGATGGGCGTCGACTTTGTGCCGGCGTCCGAGTCCCCCATGGTGCAGGCGGACCAGTGGTTCAACATGGCGATACTAAAGGAGGACCGGGAGACAGAGGCTCATCTCAACGTGGAGCGCGTGCATGCCGCTGCCATCGAGGCTCTCCTGCAGGCGGAACCGGATGTCGTGGATGTGAACCGGGTGGCGGAGGCTCAACTTGAGGTGGAGCGCGCGGATGCCGCTGCCATCAAGGCCCTCCTGCAGGCAGAACCGGATGTCCTGGACTTGAACCAGGCAGCAGAGGCTCGACTCGACACAGAGTGCGTGGATGCCACTCTCATCGACGCCCTCTTGTAGGCGGAACTGTACGTCCTGGACTTGAACCAGGCGGCAGAGGCTCGACTCAACGCGGAGCGCGCGGATGCCGCTGCCATCGAGGCCCTCCTGCAGGCGGAACCGGACGTCCTCGACTTGAACCAGGCTATGCTCTCGCCCGTGCAGAGCGCTTGCACGCTCCGCTTGAACGAGTAGCTGGAGGCCGAGGACAACCACGGTGCGGAGACACACGTCGGCAGCTACGGCTAGTCTGCGCCGGCAGCCAAAGACGATGAGGTTGTCTCTTTCCGCGAGCAGTGATAATTTTTCTTTATGTTGTTGTTTTATGGATCTTTTGCTGTGTAAAAACTTATATTTGTTATGAAAGTCGCCTGACTTGGGTCAGTCTACCATTTCAGGCGGTTGGATGAATATCCTATGTCTCCTAACCCTTCTTTCCTTCTTCCTCGCCTCTTCTTCTTCCCCAACAGACCACCGCACGGGCCGTACGGATACTCCCCAACATGCGGTTGGATAAACATACTCTATGAACGAAAATTATGTGTCAGCAATAGGATGGCTGAGTTTGGTTTGTTCACATGCGACAGCACGTGTCAGTGAGGGTGCGTTCCCTTGGTTGGGTTTGCGGCGTGCAGGAGCGACTGTGTGAGGGTGCGGTGCGACCGCGGCGTGCAGGAGCGACCGTGTGAGGGTGCGGTGCGACCGCGACAGCCGTGCGCAAGTGTACCTCCTTCTCATTTTGAAAACTTTAGGCAAGCTTGGCAAAATGTGTGGCGAAGTTTGGCAATGCAAGGCCTAGACCCAAACAGGATAAGTACGTACGTACTAGGAGTACTAGTGTTAAAAAAGAAAGGCGGGGTTTTCCTTCGCGGGATTTAATCGATACAAATCCTCGTTTCACGTGTCAATTAATGCGTATTTTTTTCTCCAAAGACCAAAGAGCTAACCATCTCACTCCTCATCGCTTGATCAATGCAGCGCCATGCAAACCAACCTTCTCACTTCCGCATGCATGCAGGGGATATTAATGTCCTTGGTTGCTAACCCCATCAATTTTGCCTCGATTAGTGTTAGTGGCCCTTTGCAAATTGTAATTTTGATATACTGGCCTTGTGTACAAAAAAATGGAGGTAGTAACTATATTTGACTTCCTTCCCCATTGCGGTGACGTCGATGATATCTTTTTTTTGTGGTTTGGCGAAGTGCGTTCGACGGAGAACACCATTGAGGGAGACCACGGTAAGTCGTTCGCAAGTGCCGCCTGCAAGCCGAGACAACCGCCTTATTTGCATCCAGGAAGTCCGTTGAACCAAAGGACTAGTACTACTAGGAGTACTAGTGCGGTGAGATGGTTTCTCGAAGAAGACGATGGAGAAGCGGAGTCAGCGAAGAGTGAAATGATGGTTGCTTCGTCCGTGCTTTTGTGATTTGACGCCTCGCTGCTTTGTGATTTGTGATAGAAGGGACAGGGGAGTAGACTCTGTGCTCTATACTGTACTACATGCGTCCAAGCACGGGAGAAAGAGGAGAGGCGTTGCATTTTTCTATTCCTTCAATCAATCAATCAGGGAGCTTCGGTTCCATCTTTTTGGCTTTGGCAACACTGTCACAATGGTTCCCACGATGCCAAAAGCTATTTTCACATTTGGCTACACATTGTGGATGCCCTTAACCGTACCACTTGGTTTTGCTCCTGTGTGCTATCTATACGAATCTCAATTATATTGATCTAAAAAATTATAGAATCAAGATTAGTAAAAAGGAGGTGATTTTGCCGCGCGGATGGCGGGGGAGGTTTCTTATTTTCGGAGGACGTTGTCCTGGCGGTTTGCTAACATGCGGTCCCACGTGTCAGTGCTTTAGCAAGCCGATCCGCGTCCCACATGAGGCAGAACAACGGCAGAAGCAACACGTGGTTAAGTTGAAGAAGATGAGGGAGAAGCGGATTCAGCAACGAGTGAAATGATGGTTGCTTCGTCCCTCCAACTTCTTTTTTTAGCATTATTACTTCGTCCCTCCAACTTAACTGTGGGAAAGGTGCAGCTTTGTGATTTGACGCCTCATTGCTCATTACTACACCGGCGCCATGACTGGGGTGCTTCACCCCGGCTGCTCTGCACTGTATTCCGGTATGGCACGTGGACCCGGTAGCTTGATGTCCCACATGTCGGCGAAAGGGACTAGAAGATTTATGAAAGCGAGCGCTCCACTCTTACGACGGAGGAGTAGACGACACGACGGCCCAGTGAACTGTCACTTGTACTGTATAGTACTATAGTTTTGCTGTTTCGCACGATCCATCGATACAAACCTGATTAAACAGGAAAGGGCGGGATTTTTCCCGCGCGGTAGATGATACTGGCCATACATTTCAAAGGCAATTTTAATGTATGCAAACTGAATAATTATAAGTAACAATATGATATCTAGTAAAACTAAAAACACATATGATTTATTGTGTTAGAGTGTAGTAGTAGTGCTGTAACATGCGAGAACGTGTAGAGATGTAGTTTTGGAGGGCCTACAGAGAGAAAAGCGTAATACGGTCACCGAACTTCAGAATAAGCTGATTACGGTCACTATATACGTTTTGCGGTGATTATACGGTCGCTTGCTCACGGTTCAGCATCGGATTGCACTCTGTTGACCGGCCAAATAGTCTGCGTGGCGCCATGTTGACTAGTTAAATTGACCATGTTCCTTGTGGGTCCCACCTGTCAGTTCGCATAGGGAAAAGGTCAGATAAACACAAATTTACGCAGGCGCGACAAGGCTCCAACCCGTGTGCGGGAATCACCTGGTTGTGTATGTGTCTGTCAGGGCCTGATGTGTGCGCATACACATGTAGGTTGAGCACTTGAGCGTGAGAGTGTGTGTTGGTCGTGTGGTGTACTGGTGTGTGCATGCATGCGTGCGTGTGTGCGTGTGAGTGTTGCGTGCGTGCGTGGCTGCGTGTGTACGTGTGAGTGTTGCGTGCGTGCGTGGGTGCATGTGTTTGTGTGAGTGTTGCGTGGATGCAGTTCGTGTGCATGCGTGCGTGTGTGTATAATCACCACACCAGCTCCTGTGTGTTAAAACAGACGGCTCATCATACCAATACAAGGCCACCTTGTCCGCTGTGCCCGCGGTCATGACTTCGAACCACCGTCCAAATATTTTTTTGTCGTTTGTTTTCATTCTTACTAGCAAGATGCCCGTGCGTTGCACGTAACATCAAGATGCATTTGTATGACTTGTTTATCTTGTGAGAGAAAAGGATGAACGAGGGAAGGCCTTATTTGCAAATGTGGAGAGGTGTGTGGGTACCTTTTTGCAAAATTGCCATAGTTTCTTTCCAATCCGTCAGATATAAATCGGACGGCCTATATTGCAGGATGGCAGGCACACCATCATCACCAACTCTGTTTTTTATAAGAGTGTATTTTATGTATTTTATAAGAGTGTAGATGTAGAGTAGATACAAGTCGACAGGTGGGCACGATGGTAGTGAGATAATGTGATGCAACACTAGAGGTGCCACGTGGAGCGTTTAACTGGTCAACTAGTCATGTCATGAGCAAATACAGAGTTGTACGGTGAGCCCGTGACTGTATAATAACCACTAAACGTAAATGGTGACCGTAATGAGTGGATTCTGAAGTCCAATGTGCGTATCGTGCTTTCGCTTCAAATACAATGATCGTCATTGCATATATCGCGAGAGAAAGATGAAACATGCGTGAATTTTCTGGGGGCTTACTTTTAGAGGACCTGGAGATAGTTTTGTGTGCATACGTGAAAGGGGCGTACAGGGGGGTATGCGATGGAGAGAGAGATGCTCTTCGTTTCTCTTTATTATGACTAACTTTGTATATAGTATAAAAATATACAAATTCACAGTGCGGAATAAATATCATTGTGGGCACCATGCAATGCAAATTAGCGTTCGTACTCCTCCATATAACTTTGTAATGTTGTATATATGTAGAAACTCTAAAATAATTTTTTGGCCACACTTTATTCAAAAGGAATGTTGTATGCGAAATAAATGTGAAGAGAAGGCTTTTTAGATCAATGGGGTACGTGATGTAACATGTGTGAATGTGTAGTTGATGCATTTGGCGGGGCCTAGGAGGGGCCGAAGGGGGGCGTGGGAGAGATAGCACGAGAAATGAGAGTGGTCTAGAGAGAGAGAGAGACGAATATGACGTCACGACGAGAGATTCCATTCCCTTGAGTGTGTATATGCAAGGGGGGAGGGAATAGAGGCACCAGGAGAAATTTTCTGTGTGTGTGGTGTTTGTGTTGGTATGTGTGGGTGTGAGAAGATAATGAGACGTGGGGGCAGAGGGTGTGTCACCGCGTGAGGTCCGGTGGGTCGAGGTGAGGCCCTTCGTTCGGTTCCGTCCTGCGCCACATTGGTCGGCCCGTGACGCATTTAGGAAGACCCATGGATGACTAGTCGTACAAGACAAAGATAGCAGAATTGTGAAGGACTCTGTGTCCACTGACAAAGTCGGCTAGGATTTGTAACCCTAGGTTCTCGGACTAAGGTAACCCCTTTATCTCTGATATTACTATTCATCCAACCTAACTTTAAGGGGCATCCTACAGAATGCTCTGCTAGAATCATACTCGTCGATTAGGAAGAGAGGTGTGAGACAATGCGTGAGAGACATGCCTAAAGATAATGTGCGTACATGAGACACGTAGGCAGGTCCATGTATATAGAAAGGGTCGATGGGGATTGCGCGTGTGTATGTTTGCGAGAGGAAGAGTGCTTGTGATAAAGGTTAGTGAAAACAGTTGTAAATGGTTACGAGAGGGAGGGAGGGTAATATCTAGAGCATGTGTGCGAGAAAGACACCTCGGGAGAGAGTGTGTGAGCATGTGTGAGAGACCACCGATGGAGAGTGAAACTACACGTAAAAGACTGTTGTACACATTGATTAAAGATATAAATTGTATCCAAATATTAGGATGGGATCATGATATTTGCAATTCGCGTAAGGAGCGGTCATTGATCCATCAGACATCTAGATTCTATCGAATTTGAGCATGTCTATGTTATTATTCGACACAATTGATCCACATAGTTAGTATTTTGAACTCCAGACAATGCATCGCTTTAGCAATCGAATATAAACGTGAGTATAGTTCATGTTGTGTGTGTAAAGCACATTATACATACGAAAGTTACACAATGAACATTATAAATAGCTACCTATGAACTAGCATACATTTGAATTCAACTTAAGGTGGTTTAAAAAAATCGAATTCAACATGAAGTCCATTCAATTATTTGAATTTGATATCATGGCATTTGTAAACCATACCTAAATTATGGGGCACCAATCTTTGCTCTGATTTTGTACATAATAGCATATGTAGTCGTGTACAAAATAGATTCAAATTTAGCTCCTCCATTCCAAAATAATCGTAGTTATAGGATTTTCATGTGTCAAAATTTCAAAAAGAAGTGGATAATTTAATGAGTTTTTCAAACATACAAGGTCAAATATAACGTTGTCTATTTAGGTCAATCCTCATAATTCAAGAGTACTCTAAATGTGAATGCTTGTGTTTAAAAATTTCGAACAAAGCGCCAAAAGAGCCTCTACTCGCCTAAAACCGCGTGAGACCAATGTTTGGTAGTACAAGGAAATTACTTTTCTAATAACTCCAACCCGTGAAACCTACCGGCCCGACGTCCAAAGGTCTAAACCGGGGTAGGTTTGTAGCTTTATCTAGATGCCACGCAACCGACTCCGAAAAACATTCATACACAATGGCCGCCTAAGCACACATGTGCGCGGTCGAAATCGCTCCCGCCCACTATTTGGGACACCCAGGATTACCATCCTACCCCCGACCCGCAGTAGGTCCGAAATATAAGAGGGGGGCAAAGTTTGTACTTTCCCCAAATTTCAAACAAGCGCGTCCCATCTTCCGTTTAAAAAAGCCAAAAACAAGCGCGTCCCAGACCAAAACACGGTTCCCCCCCCCACCCGTCCGATTCCCCATTCATACTCCGTGGGCGCCAAAACTACCTCTCCACCAGCCGCGAAACCCCGGCATCCTCCGTCCGCCACCCCATCCCACCCATCAACCGCCGCCCTCCTCCATCACGCCAGAGCTGATACCCCGACGTCGGCGTCCACCGCAACCTCAACTGTAACGCCCTCCACGGCTAGTAGTTGAAGCCGAGGCCGAGCAGTCCGTACCCGAGCCAGTTCAACCACGCTGTCCTGCGCCTCACCGCTGCCGCTCCAACTTCGCCACCGTCCACCGCACCGGAGTTGTTCCTGCTACGTCGTCCTTCGCCGCCTCGGATTTGCTTCCCCTCCGCCGATATACGGCCATGGCAACAAAGTCAACAATTTGTCCATGGGTTTGTCCAAGGAACAACGGCTCTCCAAAACATCGGTTCCCCCGGGAAAACAAGAAGATCACTGCGACATATCGACACCACACTAGCAACCGATACGGGTACTCCTCTTCCCTTATTCGTGCAAATTTTACGTGTCTGCTTGCACGGTATTCATCCCACAGAAGACACTAGTTGACCGCTTCTTCTTCATACTAGATGTTCCTAGTAACTCGCGATGCACAAGGTTTCTCCTCATATACTATTTCACCTTAGCTAGAGGTCTGTCGCCCCCTGAATTTCAATTTCTGGCCAGTTGATTCCCAATTAACAGAAGCATTCCCCAGCGTAACAGGCGCTAGTACGCCTATTACACCGGGGAAGCAGCACCTTGGTGGTTATCTTAGGCGCATGTGCGACCTAGATCTACTAGCGCCCGATCTGGAGACTGAAGGTCGGCCGGGATTAAAGGGATGGCCTGGGGGCGCTGCCAAACACAGCGGTTGTCGTGGAAATATCACGTCAGATGTCCTCGTGAAAGGACAATTTGACTTGGCAGTTGCCAACTTGACTTGAATAGCAATTTTCCGGTTTAACACTGAGTAGTACACTTAAACCATCAATTGTAAACCGGCCTTCATTTTTCTTTCACAGTTTGCCTTCCAAGATGACCAAACAATTCTCTGCTTGCAACTGGGTTCCGTCCCGGATCACAGATACACAAATCAACGGATATGTCACGACTGGCGCTTTAGCCTCAAAAAGGGTCCTTCATTGACGAGTCCCGGGCTCTGAGTGCCCTCCTGAACCTCAAGATGGAGAGGTAATTGTATTTATGCAACACTTAGACCGGGGATTCAGCCCGCGCGGATCAAAAAATTTCCGGGATGTCCTTGCGAGCTTTCAACTCCATCCACATGATATTGGACCGAATTTCGTGTCCAATATATGCAACTTTAAAGAGTTCTGTGAAGTTTACCTTCAAGAAGAACCATCTGTGGAGCTTTTCCGAGATTTTTCCATTTAAACCACCGCACGGAGTTCTGTGATGGTCCCAACACGGAACTTGGCGGGGTATCAATCCAGAAGATAAAAGAAGTTAATTTCCCTCATGCAAAACATCATAGCCATCCCAAAGATTGGAACCAAACTTGGTTTTATTGCCGGAAGACTACCCCTGCTGGAGAAAATCCTTTGCCGGGTTTCCGCCCTCAATGGCTTAGCAATGGCCACCCATTACCTCTACGCTTAACTACCGCAGAACGGAAAACTTATGCACCTCAACTTGCCAAGCTCCGGGCTCTCCTGGCCAACGGTTTGACTGGTATTGATCTCGTCCGCTGCTGGGTTTCTTGGGGTATTCTGCCTTTAAGTCACCGCCCCGGATTAATGCATGAATATACTGGCAACGTCAAGGATCCTCAACGATATCATGAAATCGTAATGACAGACATTGCAGTTATTGAATCTGTGAAGAAGATGCTTGATGAACCGATCGCCGCATGCAGCCAAATCGGGTTGCCACCTTTTTGCGCCTCCAACAAACCGCCAGCGGTAAACTTCAACTTAATGCTTACTAATTCGCCTCCGCTTTAACAACGTGCTAACACTCCTTTGCTTTAATTTCATAGGCCAATAGCTCCTTTTGGAAGCGGAATAAACCGGCTAGGGCTCCTCGTGCAAAGAGCAAGGTCACCAAGAAAGCTGCCAAGAAGAAAACCACAGAGTCTTCTGATCCGCCAGAAGATGTCGACGAATCGGATGCAGAGGTAGAACTTGACTCAGTTGGTTCCTTTTCCGTACACCTTGTTGACAATGACTATTCCCAGGATGATGCGGAGGCTAGTCGTGCAGACCATGTTGAGGTAATCTCTCTTTCTTCCGATTCAGATCTTGTGCCGGTTCAAAGATTTCGCCGTGCAGTTCGGAAAGTAAAATACTCTCACCCTCTTGGTTATTTGGATCCAAAATTTGCTTTGAAGACACAGCAAGCTGAAGAGCGTCGCACAACCCGGCACAGTGGCCAGCAAATCACCTCGTTCGGTTTACCGGATACACCAACCCGAAAACGTCGTCCAAAGGTTGCTTGTTCTCCCGAAAAACTTTATCCTTTGAAGGGTTTCTTCAGACACCCGCTTAATCCGTCTGATCCGAATTACCAGGCGTCTTCCAATTCGTCGGGTGGTTCATTAACCACTCAGCTGCCTCCCCTTAAAACCGTCCCTGGGTAACTACATTGTCCTTCATATTTTTCCTTCATAATTCGGTTTACCATGCTAATCTTTATTTTGATGTCACAGTGCCAAAGCCCGTATGAGCAAGAAGGCTAAAAGCAGTGCCCCTATCGGTGAAGCTGAACCGGAGAAGGCTCCTGAGGGTATCAGTAGAAATACTGATGTTATGGATGATTCCGCCCCCCAAGGCGAGAACATTGAAGCTAATCCGCCGGAAGTTCACCCGGCCACCCATATTGATCCGTCAAGCCCTCGCGCTACTCCTCCAAGCCCAGCTGCTGATCCGCCAAGCCCGGCTGCAAATCCGCCAAGTCCAGCCAGGGGTACCGTCAATCAGCCAAGTCCACCAAGAGGTGATGATGATGATGTGGTTATTACTGGCACAGCTCATACTAGTCCTGGTAACCCGGTTATCTTGGTCAAACACACTGCCAAAGAGGAATTCGCTGCAATGGGCAAGTGGAAAGGCAAGACGGATTTATCAAACTTCGTCAACCTTAGCGTCGAAGAACTTCATTCCAGTTTTTTGAACCGCCTTTACACTAGCCGTGACTTTGAAGCCGGTTTGGTGAACCTGATGAAGGAGCGTTATGAGGTACTTTTCAAGAACACTTTGAAATTTACTCTATTCTGTATATCTCTTCCATTGTAGCCCTCAAGAGTCGGGTTATCTCTTGTAGATAAACCGGAACTTTGATATAAAGAATTCTTCAACATAGTAGCCCCCAAGGGCCGGTTTGTCTTTCTGAAGACAAACCGGGACTGTTTGTCCTTGTTAATTGCCTTTATTTATAACTGATCAATTGTGCATTAGCCCCCAAGTGCCAAGCTTAATACCTGGATTGAGCCTTGGGACTTGAAAAATACTCATGTAAAAAACAATCCACATTAGCCCCCAAGTGCCGAGTGCATAACTTGTTATGTGCTGGGGACTTTAACAATTTCATCTTCTGACTTTTGCAGACTAAGAAAACTATCAAAGGATCTCAAATCACCGACCTTCAAGAGAACATCAAGTCTCAGCAAGAAGAGACTTCTAAAGCCAAAGAGGGGCTAAAGGATGTGTTGACAACCATGGAGCAATTGAAGGATGGCTTCAAAAATGAACGCGCCAACTAGGAGACAGAGAAAGCTGCATTGTTGAAGCAGGCTAAAGATGCCGAAGCAGCTCTTAAACCGGTAACGGAAGAGCTGGCAGGGCTAAAACATCAAGTGGATGCTATGACTTCTGCAGTCTTTGGTAAGTACTTTGTCATAGCCGGTTTGAAAATATCTTGAACTCTGCCAGTTTAACATTGAATTCTTAAACCGTTGCAGGTAATCGTATTGCTCAGCTGGGCACAGATATGCGGATGAAATTGAAGGCAGCATACACTTTGATTGAGCAGCTATACACCGGTGCCCAATGAGTTATCTGTGCAGTCTCATACAACAAACCGGCACCGACCTTGATCAAGGACACACTAGCAAGATTATCCATGACACCGGCTCAGATAGAGGAGGTGAAGCTTTACTGGCACTGACTCGGGCCAAAGCATGGATATCTGACTTGGATCCAGTTGATATTGCCAAGGGATTTCCAGATGAACAAGCAGACGGGTCAGCATTTGACAACGAAGCCCTCAAAGCCCTGACAAAGGAGATGCGTCCACTATCAAGTCAACTGGCTGCAGAGGCTAACTTGACTGTTCATCGGTCCTTTTACGATGAAAGGAACCATCGAGTTGATACGACTGTGACAGAGGCACAAAGCCTTATCCCGCCAATCCGTAAGCACACTTACGCCGCTGATGTTGACCCATCCAATCTGATAAGTGAAGAAGCTGTATTTCAGGCTCTAACCCGGATTACTGGACCACCATTGACTTCCAGCCTCTTGGTAGAGAGGAGGAGGTTGAACCGGTGCTAGAAGATCCATCAACTTCACGTTGTCCTGGCAATGAGTCTTGAACCGGCATTCGAATTATTTTGATAGACCTCGTTGCGTAAAAACAATCAGCATTTTGGGCCCTAAAGCGCCTTGTAATAGGCTAGTTAAATCTCTTTGATCTGTGGTAGTGATGCATGACTTTGCTGATCCGCCATGATACTTGCTATGTTTGCTTATACTTTGATAATATCATGTGATCCTGATGTCTGCATACAAAAATTTTGTCCTGGCGGTTTACCGCCGGACGGGTCATAATGCCCAAGATAAATCTTGATTGATAATCAAACTTGAATAAATATGAAATAATTCATACCTGTCATATGACATCACATAGTTAGTTTACCAACTCTGATTGTAGTAAGGGTGAAACCCCAAATCTTGAGCTTTTATAACTCTCACCATATGATGATGGCGTGTAATAAGTCATGCCGGGTTACAATGAACACCAGATGATCAAAAACTGGCAACATGTAGCCGAAGCCAGGCCGGGTTAAGAAACTCCGGTTTGATAATAAGGTCTGACAACTTGTAATTGCAAACCAAGCCGGGTTAACAAACACCGGGTTAATATGATGACTGAAAAGCCAGACCGGATCAAAAGATACCAGTTCAACATAAAATTCGAAAAGAACTGACAAAGGCAAATAAAACCATGTAGTCGAGGTTTTTCGACGGCTGCTAGGCCCAAATTCGAGGCTTTTCATGGGCTGCCAGGCCACTGAGTTAAACCATTTGACAAAGCCTTTTAAGATGGGCCTCCAACTAACCAATCGTCATTTTAACTTTAACAAGTTCAGGGTCTCAAATGAGAGTAACTGTCAAACGTTCGGCGGGTCATGCCAGGATTACCTGGATAGGAGTGGCTTACTTGATGAAGGCAGGTTAACCCGGGGTTCTAGGTGAATACACCAGGCTTCCAAGCCATGGGTCGATACCCAGCTACAAGGGTCCTTTCAAACTCTGTGTTACTTTACACAAAGACCCACAAGTAACTTTGTGAGTTGTGCTCATTGGGTGCCTATATTTGAGTTGTGCATAGCATCCAGACTCTCTTTGGCCCCTTGGGTGTGAACCTCCCAAGTTGTATTGTGGCATGATAGCCGGATTAACAGGTAGTACTCCGCTTTGTCAGCTGAAGCTCCCATGTAACTCAAAAGATACTTTGAGAAAAAACAGCAGAGGCCCTGCTTATAGCAAGAATGCTGGTTTATTTTTATTGATCATAATATATACATTGCCGAAATATGTACATAAGAGTAGCCTATGGCTCAAGTATAGTAAGGCCAAAGGAGAGCTATGTTCCATGGCCGGCGAGTCTCCTCTTCAGAACTGCGTGAGTTGTCTCGAACGTCAATGAGGTAGTATGATCCGTTGTGCAGATTTTTGCTGACCACAAAGGGCCCTTCCCAAGGTGGAGATAACTTGTGCATATCAGTCTGATCCTGGATGAGCCGGAGCACTAAGTCACCTTCTTGAAAGGTTCTTGTCTTAACTCGGCGGTTGTGATAACGCCGCACGTCTTGCTGATAAACCGTCGAACGAGCCAAAGCCATATCCCGTTTTTCATCTAACAGGTCCAATGCCTCCTGGCGTGCTTGCTCATTGTCCGCTTCAACATAACTGGCAACCCGGGGCGAGTCATGACGAATATCACTTGGGAGGACCGCCTCTGTCCCATATACCATGAAGAAAGGTGTGTAACCCGTCGATCTATTGGGGGTGGTGTTGATGCTCCATAATACAGAAGGCAACTCCTCCACCCAACAACCCGGTGTCCGCTTTAAAAGAATCATAAGCCAGGGCTTGATACCCTTCAAGCTTTCTTGATTGGCTCTCTCAGCTTGACCATTGTACTGGGGGTGCGTCAGAGATGCTAAGTCAAGCCGGATGTGCTCTCTCTGACAGAAATCCTCCATCTCACCTTTAGAAAGGTTTGTACCATTATCCGTGATAATGCTATGTGGAAAGCCAAAGAGGAAGATAATCTTTTTGAGAAATTGAACCACTGTAGCCGCATCACACTTGCTGACAGGCTCCGCTTCAACCCATTTGGTGAATTTGTCAACCGCCACTAACAGGTGGGTCTTCTTATCCTTGGAGCGCTTAAAGGGTCCCACCATATCAAGCCCCCAAGCGGCAAACGCCAAGTGATAGGAATCATCCTTAATTCTTGAGCCGGAACATGAGCTCGGCGTGAAAACTTCTGACAAGCGTCACACCGTTTTGCCAGATCCTCCGCATCAGCATGAGCTGTCAACCAGTAGAACCCATGAAGAAAAGCTTTAGCAACCAGGGACTTTAAACCGCCATGGTGACCACAATCCCCTTCATGAATTTCCCGTAAGATCTCTTGGCCTTCTTTAGGAGAAACACAACGCTGAAATACGCCTGAAATGCTGCAGCGGTGTAACTCGCCATTGTGAATAACCATGGACTTGGATCGCCAGACTATCTGCCGGGCCAGAACTTCATCGTCTGGTAACTCGCCCCGGTTCATATACGCCAGATAAGGAACCGTCCAATCCTGCACAACATGCAAAGTGGCCACCAATTGGGCCTCTGGATCAGGACCAGCTAGATCCTCCTCTGTAGGAAATTTAACAGACGGGTTATGCAAGATATCTAAAAAGGTATTTGGAGGTACCAATTTACGCTGAGATCCCAGCCGGCTCAAAGCGTTTGCCGCTTCATTTTTACACCGATCAATATGCTCAACCTAATACCCTTTGAAGTGACCCGCCACAATATCCACCTCACGTCTGTAAACCGCCATGAGTGGGTCCTTAGAATCCCAAGTACCAGAAACTTGTTGGGCCACCAGATCAGAATCTCCAAAGCATCATACCCGGCTTAAATTCATCTCCTTGGCCACGCGGAGCCCGTGGAGTAAAGCCTCGTACTCAGCTGCATTGTTAGTATAGGGGAACATTAAACGGAGGACATAACGAATTTTATCACCTCGAGGGGAAGTAAGAACAACTCCAGCCCCCGAGCCCTCCAATTGCCTAGATCCATCAAAGTGAATAGTCTAGTATGTATTATCCAGCTTGTCCTCTGGTGCTTGTAACTCAGTCCAATCATTGATGAAGTCAATGAGTGCTTGAGATTTGATGGTTGTCCGAGGCATATACTTCAACCCATGAGGACCAAGCTCAATTGCCCACTTAGCAACCCGGTCAGTTGCCTCCCTGTTCTGAATTATATCGCCCGAGGGAGCGGAACTGACCACTGTAATGGGATGGCCTTGAAAGTATTGTTTAAGCTTTCGACTTGCCATAAAAACTCCATATACCAGCTTCTGCCAATGCGGATATCGCTGCTTTGACACGATGAGCACCTCACTGATATAGTAAACCGACCGTTGAACCGGATATTCCTTGCCAGCCTCCTTGTGCTCCACCACAATTGCCACACTGACAGCACAGGCATTAGCACCCACGTACAATAACAAGGGTTGTTTGTCAGCCAGAGCAGCAAGGACCGGCGGTTCAGCCAGCTGCCGCTTCAAGTCTTCAAATGCCGCATTAGCTGCATCACTCCAGACAAAGGTGTATGGTTTCTTCAACATCGGGTATAAAGGGATCGCCTTCTCTCCCAAGCGGCTAATAAACCGGCTTAGGGCCGTAATTCGGCCCGCCAGACGCTGAACATCATTGATGCACGCAGGCTTAGCCAAAGATGTAATCGCTTTGATCTTCTCCGGATTAGCCTTAATGCCTCTGCTGGACACCAGAAAACCTAGGAGCTTGCCTGCCGGAACACCGAAGACACACTTGTCCGGATTGAGCATCATCTTGTAAACACGCAGATTGTCAAAGGTCTCCTTAAGATCCTTTATCAATGTCTCCTTCTTCATGGACTTTACCACAATGTCATCAACATAAGAATGAACATTGCGCCCAATCTGAGTGTGAAGACAATTTTGCACACAGCGTTGATAAGTTGCCTGGGCACTCTTGAGCCCAAAGGGCATAGAAACATAGCAGAAGGCTCCGAAGGGAGTGATGAAGGCGGCCTTCTCCTGGTCCTTAACTGCCATTTTGATCTGATGATAACCTGAATAAGCATCCAAAAAGCTCAAACGCTCACAACCCGTCGTCGCATCAATGATCTGATCAATACGCGGGAGAGCAAAAGAATCGGCCGGACAAGCTTTGTTCAAATCTGTGTAGTCCACACACATGCGCCAAGTGCCATTTTTCTTAAGAACCAGCACCGGGTTAGCCAACCACTTAGGCTGAACACTTCAATGATAAACCCAGCAGCCAACAGCCGGGCTACCTCTTCACCAATTGCCTTGCGCCTCTCCTCGTTAAAGCAACGAAGAAACTGCTTGACCGGTTTAAACTTGGGATCAATATTGAGAGTGTGCTCAACGAGTTCCCTCGGTACACCTGGCATGTAAGAAGGCTTCCATGCAAAAATGTCCCGGTTCTCACGGATGAACTCGATGAGCGGGCTTTCCTATTTCAGATCCAGACTTGTGCTGATGCTAAACTGTTTAGATGAATCGCCAGGAACAAAGTCAACAAGCTTAGTCTCATCAGTCGGTTTGAATTTCAGACTCGGGTCATGCTCGATGGTGGGCTTCTTCAGAGGGGTCATGTCTGACAGATCAACATTGTCCCTGTAGTGTTTTAATTCCTATGTAGCACAAACTGACTCAGCATAAGCCGCATCACCTTCCTCGCAATCCAAAGCGATCTTACGACTTCCGTGAACCATGATGGTCCCCTTGTGACCCGGCATCTTGAGTTGCAAATAACTATAACAGGGCCTTGCCATGAACTTTGCATAAGCCGGTCGTCCAAACAGTGCGTGGTACGGGCTCTGGATCCTCACCACCTCAAAGGTCAATGTTTCAGACCGGGAGTCATGCTCATCACCAAACACAACCTCCAAAGCGATCTTGCCAACAGGATATGCCGATTTACTTGGTACTACACCATGAAAAACAGTGTTTGACGGATTAAGACTCTTGTCTGTCAACCCCATGCGACGGAAGGTCTCATAATACAGAATATTGATGCTGCTTCCTCCATCCATAAGCACTTTGGTGAACTTATAACCTCCCACGTGAGGTGCCACCACCAAAGCCAGGTGACCCGGATTGTCAACCCGGGGCGGATGATCCTCTCTCCTCCACACAATAGGTTGCTCGGACCACCGCAGGTAACGTGGTACTGCCGGTTCAACAGCATTAACTGCCCTTTTGTGAAGCTTTTGATCACGCTTGCACAAACTAGTGGTGAACACATGATACTGCCCACCATTCAACTGCTTTGGGTGACTCTGATAACCCGACTACTACTGATTTCCTTGATTATTCTGTTGGTTATTGCCACCTTGGTTGTTCTGGTTACCCTGATTATTCTGAAATCCAGAGTTTGAACCGCCGCTATTATGAAAACCTGGACCCGAACCACCAGATGGACCCTGATCATACCGGAAAAGATCAGAGTTTTTGAACTCATTCATAATGTGACAATCCTTCCAAAGATGTGTTGCTAGAACCTCCTTGGTCCCATGCTTTGGGCAGGGCTGGTTTAATAAATGCTCCAGATTCATTCTGCCACCACGCTGGGGCGGTTTACCCTTACGACGCTGCACATTAGCGTTAGCAACAAAATCTGAATCCGCTTTACGCTTACCATTATTCCCATGGCCTCCTTGGTTGTGTTGTTGTCCCTTTGCACCGCCGTTCTTCTTTCCCTTCTCCGGTTTCTCCTCATCAGAATCGGGATCCTTGGTATTATCAAAATCGGCATATTTGACCAAGGCGGCCATAAGGGTGCCCATATCATTGCAGTGGCGCTTGAGCCATCCCAACTTCATCTTTAGCGACTTAAACCGGCAATTGCGTTCCAGAGTGATGATTGCTTGGCCGGCGTTAATCCGGTCTGATGAATGCAAAACCTCCGAAACCCGACGCACCCAATGAGTTGTTGACTCGTTCTCCCCTTGAACACAGGCATCCAGATCAACAATGAACATAGGTTGTTTACATGTGTCCTTGAAATTGGCTATAAACCGGGCCTTCAACTGGTCCCATGACTCGACGGAGTTAGCTGGTAAGTTCTTTCAACCATGTACGGGTTGTTCCCTCCAACATCATCGTGAAGTACTTTGCACAAGCCGCTTCATCCACATCCAGCATCTCCATTGCCATCTCGTAACTTTCCACCCACGCCTCGGGTGGCTGATCAGCGGTATAATTAGGTACCTTACGTGGACCCTTGAAGTCTTTAGGCAGTCGCACATTACACAGAGCCGGAATAAGGCACGGCACTCCCCAGGAACTGAAGGCAAGCCTGATGCCTCGGTCTACTGACGCTGCTGGCTGAACCGGGGCGGGTTGATAACGACCCGTATGTTGTGCTGCTAAAGCGGCCTCCCTTCGTGCTCTGCCATTGTCCACCATGTCCTGAGCGTTCACCTCACCATGCGCTGGATTGGGTCCTTGAGGAACAATACGACACCGTGCACTGCTGGACACCTCCGGTTCATCTATATGCCTGCTATAACTCTTGCTCGGACGTGGGGTCATGTGAATCCTGTCCCGGCTACATGAGTAAGCTTGTTGCTGCATCATAGCCGTTTGAAGAAGATCCCTGGCCCGCCGTGTCTTAATCGCCGCTGGCGATTCGCCCTCTATCGGAATAGCTGCCAGCCAGGATGCTGCTGCTATCATATTATCCAAAGGGGTAGAGAAGTGACCCGGCGGGGGTGTGGTATACCGTGGTGGGTTGTCCGTTTGCTGAGGTGGACCCATCACCTGAGGTTGATCCGGCGCTCCAGTCCTTGGCACAATAGTCCGGTTCACTGCTGCAGGATTGCTAGTCCCTGCTCCTGGCGTACCAAAGAGGTTCATCACATTGTAATCCGCTGGCAAGTGAGAGCGATATCTCCTCTTGAATACTTCATTTGAAGCATTCTGATCCATCAAAATTCGATAATTCTCAGCTTGAATCCTCTGCACCTAGGCATCTAAAGTGGCCCGTTCCTCTGCCATCCTGATCTCCTCAACCGCTAAGTCCTCCTTGGCCTGTGTTATCTGATCCTTTAGCCTCGCAATGTCTGCATTGCGTTGATCCTACGTCGCCGGAGTAACTGCCGTGGTCAACAAGGTTTCCCGGGCATCCATCAAACCAGAGAGAACTTGAGCCGGCCGGCGCGTGGAGCCTCCTGCCCCTGCTACCGGTCCGGACACCATCGCAGTAGAGTTTTGCAAGGTTGGCTGTGTTCCGGCCATGAAGATTCCGACGTGGTTCGGCGGTTCAAGAAATTCTGGAATACTGGTGCCGTCAGAATACACTTCAAACACACCATCATGAACTTGGTACAGGGATTCGGTTTCACCAGCGGATGACTCGCCATCGGAATAAGTGACCGTCTCACCTTCAGACACCGGTTCAGATCCGATCCCATGGACACATCCCATGAACGCACGCTTCACGATGGACTAAATCCGAGCGGGGCTTGCACGCTGAGCCGTCTCGATGAGGTCGGTGCAGATGTCCGGCTCAGGGCCCGGTTCACCCATCTTGCCGATGAAAACGTGAATTCCGCCAAAGGGGACCCGGTACCCATACTCAATTGAGCTAGCCTCGGGGCCCCATCCTGTGTCGTCGATGTAGAGCTTGCCACGACAACTCTTGGTCATCCGGCCAACCGCATACCCTTTGAGTCCTTCAAAGCTGCCCTTCAAGAACTCGAAACCATCGTGCGATAGCCCCACGGTGGGCGCCAACTGTCATGGAAATATCACGTTAGATGTCCTCGTGAAAGTACTTAGTCATGGAGCCATCGCGACGGGTTAGCTTAAAAGGGTTAAACCAGACAAAGGACATGAGGGATTTTATACTAGTTCGGCCCCTTCGATGAAGGTAAAGGCCTACATCTAGTTGTGATGGATTATTGGGGTCTCGATAACCAGGTAACTAAACACGCTATGCCTGGCTCTCGAGTTGTTGTCTCTTGTCCCTGAACTGCCGCCGGGTCATCCCCTTATATACACGGGTTGACGCCCGGCCGGTTTACAGAGCCCCGAGGCCGGCTCGTACCAGAGTCCGGCTTGGTCTCTCCTTTCCTTATCTTACATACAAGTTACACGACTATGTCGGTTTACCACTATGGGCCCTAATCCACCTTTGGGCTCCGGGCCTCTAAGCTTCATTAGTAAAGCGCCATCTTCTAGTCTTCGTGGGCTTCAATCTAGTTGAGGGTGAACCGACCCCTCCTGGGCGGTTTACAATCAGTAGTTATTTCCCCAACAGTGGTGGTGTGAGGTCGAGGGGAGGGTGGGGCGGCGGAGGCAGGGGTCTGGGCCGGTGGTCGCTGGCGGTTCGAGAAAGATCGTCCACAGTGACTGGAGGGAGGTAGACGAAGGCCATCTGCCCGTTCCTTATAGATAGGATGGTTCATTGAAAAAATCGACTGACCTATTTATTTCCAGTCGACTATTATCTTAGATATGACCACATGTGGTGGTGTGTAGGAGGAGTACCTGCATTTCCTGTGCCCATATATTACAAAATCATACGGAGTAGAATCTAATTTTGTTTGCCATGCAATGTTGTAGAGCTATCATATGTCTCCTGTCATTTATTTTTCAGCCACCTGCTATCTGCTACTTCTACAGTGCACTAGTTCTGCACACACTTCACCCATACTCTCACTATTGTGTTTTTATGCAAGGGTATTTCAGAGTCTGCCGAAAGAGAAGCAGCAAATAAAAGAGAGAAGTCGCGCCAGCTTTCTTTGCGGGTATGCACGACATGTTACAACGCTATAAAGGGTGCAGTGTCAGCAAATGGAGACGGTAAACATAGCTCTGGAGTTGATGACCTCGCTCGCAATGAGCCACCATCCCAGGTGCTTGCTTTAACTTCACCGTGTCATATGTGGTTGCATGTTCCATATGGTGTCTAGCTTGTATTTGAAAGGCCGAAGTCGGTCTGATAAGGAAAGATATTTTTTTACATGAACCACCATCCCGTGAGACAAATAGCTAGTCAGGGCACTGGCCGAGCTAGTGACAAGCCCAGCAAAGATAGGCACCACCTGGAAGCCAACTAAAAAGTTGCGATGGTGGCGAAGCAGCCCGCTTCCCACCAGGCTCTCAGGTCCTAGATGATCATGCTCACCACTCCAGCCGGATGTCTAGCTTGTATTGCTTCCAATTTGGTTAAATTGCATCTTCTTAGCTTACACATTATACCTTTGAATATGACATGCCTTTCTGTTTTCGGTACATACTAGTACATCTGTGTATTAACCATGTTCTTACATCAAACTAATGTTCTTGTGTATCCCTCATCAATCACTTATGACGAGGCATGCAGGCAAGGGGACTACTCCTCATTTAAAGAATGCAGCGTCAGCCTCCCGACATGATTCTCAAGAAACAGAAATGCTAGATGAAGATAGTGAACGTAGCTATGTAATTGATTACATCATTTCCCCTACACTAGCATCGCGGGTGCTTGCTCTAACTTGGCAGCGTGATATGTGGTTGCATGTTGCATATGGTGTCTAGATTGTAATTCTTCCAATCTGGTTAAACTATATGTGCTAGTATGCTTAGCTTATACATTATACATGTTAATGTGACATGCCTTCCTGTATTTAGTACATAGTACATCTGTCTATTAAGCATGTCCTTACATAAAACTATTGTTTTTTTGTATCCCCCATCAATCAATATGACGAGACACCTTTAGTATATGCAGTGCGATATTAGTTCCATCTTTCATATGATTTATAGCATGCGCTGCTTCTAATTTGTTGAAATTCCATTTATGATGGGACGCTTTTAACTTGGCAGAGTCATATTGGTTGCATCTTTCATGTGGTGTCTAGCTTGCATTGCTTCTTATTTGCTGGAATGGTTTCTGCTTAGTTTACACAAACAGTTGTGAACATGCCATGCCGTCCTGTTTTTCATACATATTCCATCCTGGTATCATGTGTTTGCCTTACATCAAAGTAGGGATTGTCAGTATCATGCATGAATGAGTTCTGAAGAGAGAATTTTATTGCTTTTTCTTGTCGGTTTTACTTGACAATTCAAAATCAATAAAGCGGAAGGAAGTTAGCAAGGCAGCGGATAAAGGTGCTCCTTCCGAACGGAGGGCCTCTACAGTTTCTACTCCTCCACACCCCCAAGATGATTTCCAAGACAACACATGCATAGACACTCAACAAAGTTGTGTTTATGATGAGCACGTCTCCCCTAGTGCAGCATCACCGGTGCTCCCTCTAACTTGGCACTGTTATATGTGGTTGCATGTTATGTGTGATGTCTAGCTTGTATTGCTTCTAATTTTTTTTGAATTCCATCTGCTTACTTTACACATTATACTTGAATAAGACACGTGTTCCTGTTTCTAGAACATACAATATATGTCTATCACACCATGTTCTTACATCAAATTACTACTGTTGTGTAACCTGCAACAATCACTTATCATAATACACGTTTGACTTCGGAGTGCGATATAGGTTACATATCACATTATTTTCTAGCTTGTACTACTAATTTGTTGAAATGGCACTTATGACGAGACAGTTTTAACTTGGTAGAGTGATATTCGTTGCATCTTTCATATGGTGTCTAGCTTTCATTGCTTCTAATTTGTTGAAATTCCTTCTCCTTAGTTTACACATCATAAGCTGTGAATATGAAATCTTGTGAATATGCAATGGCACTAATGACGAGAGACCTCTAACATGGTAGTGTGATGTTGTTTGCATCTTGCATATGATTTATTTCTTGTACTGCTTCACATCTGTTTAAACGCCATTTATGATGAGATACTGTTAACTTGGCAGAGCGATATTTGTAGCATCTTTCATATGGTGTCTACCTTCCATTCCATTGCTTCTAATTTGGTGAAATGTCTTCTTCTTAGTTTACACATCATAGTTCTGGTTATCTCTCCCGTCATGTTTTTCATACATATTACATCCTCCTATCATGTGGTTGTCTAACATCAAAGTTCAGTTCGTCTGCATCACGCATCAATTTGTTCTGAAGAACTAAATTGTTATTCGTTTTTCTTGTCGGCTTGACTTAACATGGCATAGAGAAAGAGGAAGAAACACAGAATGGTAGGGAATGATAAGTGGATGAGTCCTGCAGATTCTGCTGGTACTGATGGTGCAATAGAAGGTCAAAGTCCAGCGGAAAATTCTACAAACACGCCATCCCATGCTACACGAGCTGCAAAAAAAGCCAAACAGAAACAAATAGCTGCCACCAAACAAGCAGAGACAGCCCTAGTTCTTGCAACACCTACCACAGTACTACTAGCTGCACGACTTACTCGTGCGTCAACTGAGCTAGCAGCATGTTCCCAAGCTCACTTTCCACCTGACACTACTTCCCAAGCACTCTTGACACAAGACGAGTTGGCAATATCAGATGAACCTTGTGAGCTTCAACAGCAAGAAGGTAGTTGCTGGAGTCAAGTTACAGTTGTATGCTTCTTTATATGTAGTCTCATAGTATGATGTACACTAACACTTCCTATGTTCATTGTTGGACTAGCACCTAGGCGCAAGAGGAAACAAACATCAGGGATATTGCTCGATAGGTTAACTAAATCTAGAGGAGGAAGAATGGAGATCCGTTTTGAGGCAGGTTTAAAAAGGCCATGTGATGCTACAGAGTCAGCCAAGTTAGTATCAGAGGCAGAGGTTGCCGTTAGGTGTCATGTACGTATCCTCCCAACATGGATTCAGTACGGGAATGACAAAGACGAAACCCAGTTCAACACCTTCCTCGACCATTTATCTGTAAGTATGGTTATGTATGGAAACTAGTAATATCGTCTTGCTCTGTCCCATACTTTCTAGGTTGCTGATAATGAGACTCCCATAATTTTCAACAGATGAGGTTCAAGTTAGATAGCCAAGATGATGCAACTAGACAAGCTTGCACCCATGTTTTCAAGTCTGCTCTGCGACAGTATTGATATAACTTGAGGAAAACTCACTTTGAAGGCAAGGCTAACAGTGAACTTTCCCAAACATCTCTAGTGGAAAATATATCGGATGAAGACTGGAGGGGCCTTGTTAAACACTGGTCTGATCTGAAGTATCATGTACATTATATATATGTAATCAGATCACACGTTGAAGTCCTATTTACGCATGTGCCACACAAATCTATCTTCTTGTGGGTGAACTATTCAAAGAACAAGGCCAACCGTATGAAAGTGAAATTCCAACAGACGACATGATCTCGTAGCTATATTGCACACTGCGAGGCTCTTGTAATTAGCTGTTGTTTCACTCTTTTCACTGTACCATATTATCAGATCTATATTGACTTGTTCGAAATGCAAAGGAAATCCCGCAAGGACCGAAAAGTACCTGAACCAAATGATGTGGAAATCTTCAAGGACTGTCACACCAGCAAGAAGAAGGGCATGACTACAGCAGTCAAAGCCGCTGTTGTAAGTCCTTAATCCTCATGCCTTTTAACTACTACTTACTCTGACTTGTGCCTTGAACTGCATGGTTTGCAGCCAATGTCTATTACTCTTTTCAATTTTCTACACAATTGTCTTAGCATATCATTGCACCTTACAAGGTTTAAAACAGAGGAGTGATGTTCCTTTGATCTTGACCCGTAATCTAGTTCCGTGCTGGACTTCCCCACACAATGTTACAATTGCATGTTTGTTTGTTCTCAGTTGTTTTGTGATATGAATGATGTCATACTATGCTTACCGTATTATAAACTTCGTCTCTTTATCCTTAGCCCTCAATACAATGTGAAGAAATAGACAATACATTAGTGATGGTACATGGTCATATGTTTGGAACCTGGTTTTATTATGTACTTTGCAATAAAATACAACTAATATTTTACATGGGTTCACCAGAATAAGTTCTGTATATAGACCAAAGCTATTTTGTTTGGTTTTGCTGCCTCCTTAATATCTTCTGTTCTGGTACTACTAATGTAAAACCTCAACTTTTCAGCGAGCTATGGAAAAAATGGTGGAACCGCCACCTTCTGAAGGTGGCGAGGCAACTATAACCGCAATGTCAGCTCTTGCTGCAGTGGGTCAGTACCTGTCCACTAACAGTGACAAAAGCACGTTCCTGCATAATACTAGGTTGGTTGTTAAGGCAATATCATCCAAACTGCCTCATGATCAAGATATGCAAGCTTAAAGCAATGTTGTATCTGCGCTCTAGACACAAGTCCATTCCCTAACAGAGACCCTTTGTGAAACAAGGAGAGATATTGTTCGATGTTGTCAAGATATGCATGGTTTTGAAACCAGACTATCAGACATTTGCTATGTTGTTCAGGAGCCTAGGGGAAATGAAGCCGAGGGTTATGGTGCTCCATCGGACAATACAGCATGAAAATGTAACAGTTAGGTCAAATGAACTGAGCTTCTGAACTTCTGGTGGTGCATTTATCTGCTAGACTGTTAAGTTTTATGCCAACCTTCCTTTTGTTATATAGTTGTAAGTTGTTTTGGTGCGATACAAAATTTATTCTTAACGTGCAGCCCCCGGCTGAAGAAAACAGCAAGCCATTTTTGTATAGTGTAGGGTGTTCCCTATATTTGCACTGGTGGCGATCTTTGATGCCGAGTGGATGTAATTTGTGCAATCGCCTTAATAGCCTAGCGTTAGTTTTGTCCTTATTTATTTCCTAGTCTTCTTTTTCCCTGGTTTGCTAGTGGCCGCAACTACCATGGGCCATATACGGGCCGTAGGATCCATGGGTCTCCTACGGGCCGTCAATAAATGGGCCTCCAACAGGGCCGTAGAATCGGTAGGCCTCGGGTCGTCGGATAAATGGGTCTACATGGGCCATAAACAGGCGTAATTGGTATCGGCCCAGCACGGTAACGGGCCGTTAACAGGCCGTAGGACAACAAAGGCTTAATTCTGTCACAGGCATAATGGGTCGTTAATGGGCCACAATATAAGATGGGCTGGAAACGGCGCAAAAGGTTAACAGGCCAGAAACGGGCCGACTCTTGCCATGGGCCGAATTTGGCCCATTAGGGTAATAGGCGAGTAACGGGCCGACTCTTGCCATGGGCCGAATTTGGCCCATTAGGGGAACAGGCCAAAAACGGGCCGACTCTTGCCATGGGCCGAATTTGGCCCATTAGGGTAACAGGCCAGTAACGGGCCGACTCTTGCCATGGGCCGAATTTAGCCCATTAGGGGAATAGGCCAGTAACGGGCCGGAAGTAATCGAGGGCCGAAAAGGAGCCCAAGAACATATGGGCCGTCAATAGGCCGAAAGCTAACACGGGCTGGAAACAGCCCATGTAAATCACCGGCCATTAACGGGTACAAAGAAAATTACTGTTCATTATGGGCTAGAGTCACCGTGGACCTGTAAAGGGCCGAAAGATACGAAGGCCTCATATGGGCCGAAATACGTCATGGGCCATACATGGGCCAAAAGTGAAATGGGCTGGTGTTATATTCGACGGCCCACATGACGTTGTTGGGTAGATTTCCTTCAGGGCCTAACGGGCCATGAGTTAACGGGCCGTAAAATGGGCTATTTGCGAAGAGACCATTAACAGGCTTTTCATGGGCCAGCCCGTTAACTTTTGACCAAGTCAAACGGGCTGGCTTTTTAAGCTAAATGGGCTAGTGGTGGGCCGTGGCACGTGTCGACATATCATAGGCGCCTATCTGACCCACTGACGAGATGACACGTGTTTCGTCCGGCCAATAAGAATTTTACACGTGGAAATTACCCATTGGTCGAGGCTATTAATGGGTTATCGGATCCAAAACCTGACCCGATAGCTTAACGGCATTCCGTTACGGTGGATGCCACGTGTCGATCACCCTTGACGAAAGTACTTCTCTGACACGCGATTTATCGTCATGGAAGTGGACACTTCCGTGATGATAATTTTGGTAATGTTATGGAACACTTCTAAGACAGCACAAGTATGACTATCTTGATTCTGTCATCAATTTGTCATGGATGTACGTGCATGACAAAAAATGCGACCTACTGTGACAAACACGTATCATCACGGAAGTGTAATTTTTTTGTAGTGTAGACTTCACCGAAGTCTTCATCCGCAACTTCACCAGCACTCACAAGCGGCCGCCCAAGCCTCACCAGCTCTCTCTGTGCGTCCAAGGCCCTTCTGACTCCACTCGCGACTACCTGACACGATGGGCCGAACTCCGCAACTCCTGCGAAGGGGTGCACGAGGTGCAAACCATAGAGTACTTCACCACCGGGTGCAGAGAAGGCACCCTCCTCAAGCACCGACTCCTCTGCGACGAGCCGGCCACACTCGACGAGCTATTGACCGTAGAGGACAAGTACGCCACTGTCGACTCCTCTATGAAGTCAAAACTTCGGTTGGACGCCTCTGGGAAGGTGCTCCCTCCGACTCCCCAAACGCCGGTTGGCGACACCAGTCGGCGCTCGCAGTAGAACAACAACAAGCACTAGGCCCCGATGCCGGCTTCCACCAGCCGATAGGTGGCAACAGTCGAGGATCAGCAGCCAGAGGGGCAGCCCATACACAAGCGTCAGAAAGGCGGCAAGCTGGCTTGGCAGCCCGCCTTCTCCTATGAGCAAACCATTGATGCACCCTGCAAGTTCCACAATAGTGCGAAGCCGTCTAATCACACCACCCGGAAGTGCCACTGGCTCACCCGAATCTCCAAGGGTGAGGGGCTGCTGCCACCTCTGCCTGCTGGCCATCCGCCTCCGGCTCCTCAGTAGCTAGCGGCCTGTCCAGCAGTCGGAGCCATCCAGGACGAATTCCCCGAAGATCACGGAGCCTACATTGTCTTCACAAGCCAGGCTGATGACAGGCGCAGCTGGCGCCAGCAGCACCAAGAGGTTAACGTTGTCGCCTCCAAGGTCCCAGAGTTCATGCACTGGTCTGAAAAGCCCATTAGTTGGAGCCGAGCTGATCACCGGAGGTGATGCCTTCTCTGGGTTCCTATGCCCTGGTGTTGGATGCCACCTTCGCAACAGAGAGGCGAGCTGCTAGTTTCTCCCGAGTCCTGATAGATGGCGGTATCAGCATCAACATCCTTTACCGTGACATGATGGAGAAGTTGAACATCAAGACGAAGCAGCTCTAACCCAGTCGGACCGTCTTCCATGGCATTGTGCTCGGCCTTTCCTACTCACCAATCGGCAAGATCAAGATAGATGTCCTCTTCGAAGACAAAGATCACTTCCGCCGCGAAGCAATTTGGTCTGAGGTAGTGGACCTGGAGAGCCCTTATCATGCACTACTTGGCCGACCTGCTCTGGCCAAGTTCATGGTTGTGCCTCATTACGCCTACCTCAAGATGAAGATGCCGGAAACCAAGGGCATCATCACCATAGTCGGAGACTACAAGAAGTTGTCCGCCTATGCCACAACAAGCAGTCGGCTGGCCGAGTCCCTCATGGTTGCTATAGAAAAGAAGCTTCTTGACCGGGTTGTGGCCATGGCCGGCAAGCAGCCGGACCTGTCACCAAATCCCAAGGAGTTAGAGACCTAGGGCTCCTTCCAGCCAGCCAAAGAAACTAGGAAGATACCCTTGGACCCGGACCACCGGAAAGGCTTGCCCTTGTAGGAACCAACCTTGACAGCAAATAGGAAAGCGAGCTCATCGATTTCCTCCATGAGAATTGGGATATCTTTGCATGGTCCCCCAAGGACATGCCGGGTGTTTCGACGGATTTCACCAAGCACAAGTTACATGTCAGAGCAGACACAAAACCGGTCAAGCAACCTCTCCGCCGACTGTCGGAAGAAAAGAGAAGAATTCTTGGTGAAGAGATAGCCCGGCTCCTAGCAGCTGGCTTCATTATGGAAGTGTTCTTTCTAGAATGGCTTGCCAATCCAGTCCTTGTACTAAAGAAGAACAACAAGTGGCGCATGTGCATTGACTATACCAGCCTCAACAAAGCCTGCCCCAAAGATTTGTTTGCTTTGCCTCGGATTGATCAAGTGATAGACACCACGGCCAGATGCGAGCTATTGAGTTTCTTGGATGCTTATTCAGGGTACCACCAGATCAAGTTGAACCTGGCTGACCGCCTGAAGACCGCCTTCATCACACCATTCAGAGCCTTCTGCTACCTGACCATGACATTCGGCTTGAGAAATGTCGGTGCCACCTTTCAGCATTGCATGCAAAAGTGCCTCCTCAAACAGCTCGGCAGAAATGCCCATGTCTATGTATATTGTGGTGAAGACGGAGAAGTGCGGTACCCTTCTGGAAGATCTCAAGGAAACAATTTGACAACCTGCATCATTTCCAAATCAAGCTCAACCCGAGAAATGCGTCTTTGGAGTACCAGCCGGCCAGCTCCTTGGCTTCCTGGTCTCTGAATGCAGCATTGAGTGCAACCCCGTGAAGATCAAGGCCATCGAGAGGATGGAGATACCCACTCGGCTACTTGGTGTCCAGAAGTTAAGCGGGTGCTTGGCGTCCCTCAGCCGCTTCATCAGGCGACTAGGAGAGAAGGCTCTTCCTGTGTATCAACTCATGCAGAAAACCACTCACTTTGAGTGGAATGACCAGGCGGACGAAGCCTTTCTCCAACTGAAGAAGATGTTGACCCCGCCGCCTGTTCTGGCGGCTCCGACTGACAAAGAGCCCATGCTTCTTTACATTGCAGCAACTAGCCGGGTGGTTGGCACGGTCATTGTGGTACAGCGCCCAGAAGACAGCAAGGCACAGCTGGTCCGGAGGCCCGTGTACTATCTAAGTGAGGTGTTGTCAGCCTCAAAACAGAACTATCCCCACTACCAGAAGATGTGCTACAGCATGTACTTTGCCACCAAGAAGCTGAAGCCATACTTTCAAGAGAACCCCACCATGGTCGTTTGCACTACTTGCCGAGATCATGGCAGCCAAGATGCATCAGGCCGGGTGACCAAATGGGCCATCGAGCTGGCTCCATACACCATCTTCTACCAGCCTCGCACCGCCATCAAGTCCCAAGCGCTGGCCGACTTCCTCATCGACTGGGCGGAGACCCAGTACCTGCCGCTAGTGCTAGACTCCACCCACTAGTGGATGCACTTTGACGGCTCAAAGATGCACACCAGACTAGGAGTCGGCATCGTCCTTACCTCTCCCAAAGGCGACAAGCTCAGATACATATTGCAAATCCACTTCTCCATCTCTAACAATGTGGCCGAATACGAGGCGCTCGTACATGGGCTCCGGCTGGCCAAAGAACTCGACATCCGCAGGATCATGTGCTACAGCGAATTGAATTTGGTGGTCCAACAGTCATCCGGCGACTAGGACGCCAAAGATGCAAACATGGCAAGCTACTGCTTCCTTATCCAGCAACTCAGCGAATATTTCGAAGGGTGCGAGTTCCTTCACGTGTCACGGGCCGACAACAAGCAAAGTAGATGCCCTAGCACGAATCAGCTCCACTCGGCAAGTCATACCAACCGGCGTTTCCCTTCAGCACCTCCTCAAGCCGTCTATCAAGCCTTCGTTGAAATTAGATTCCATCTTCGTACCGGCTGCCCCCAAAATAGTAGGACCCGACTTGGGAACCTCAGTAGTCGGCCCGGGGACTTCAGCAGGCGTCTCGGGGACTGCTGCAGCCGCACCCGACCCAGGAAATTCAAAGCCCGGCCCGGGGACTGCAGCAGTCGGCCCGGGGACTTCAACGACACAGCAGGCGGTGGTCGACTCCAGCCCACCACCTCCCAGCCCAAATGCCCTAGTTGAAGTGGCCATGCTGACGGTAGAAGAAGTCGCAGCTCCATCATGGGCGTATCCCATTCTCAACTTTTTGGTGAACAGAGAACTACCGGCGGACGAGATCTCGGCCCGGCAAGTTAAGCGTCCGGCAGGAGACTACATGATAGTAAACAGAGAGCTTGTCAGGCGTAGCGCGACTAGAGTCTTCCAGCGTTGCATGGAGCCAGAGAAAGGCATGGCAATCCTCAAAGATATACATCAAGGCGAATGCGGCCTCCATGCGGCCTCAAGATCACTTGTTGCCAAGGCTTTCCGCCACGGTTTCTTCTGGCCGACTGCCTTGGAAGATGCCAAAGATTTGGTCAAGCATTGCAAGGGGTGCCAGAAATTCAGCTCCAAGCAACACCAGCCGGCTTCTACACTCAAGACCATCCCCCTCACTTGGCCTTTTGCCATCTGGGGGCTGGACATGGTGGGCCCTATCAAGATAGCATGCGGTGGCATGACCCAGCTGCTTGTCACCGTGGACAAATTCACCAAGTGGATTGAAGCAAAGCCAATCAAGAAGTTGAACGGGTCGACTGCTATGACCTTGATCGCAGATATCACCGTCCGGTATGGCATACCACAGAGCATCATCACCGACAATGGCACAAATTTGCCAAAGGAGCATTGGCCCATTTCTGCGCAACGCAGGGCATCCGTCTGGACCTAGCGTCTGTTGCCCCTCCATAGTCAAACGGCCAAGTCGAGCGAGCAAACAGCCTCATCCTCTCCGGCATCAAGCCCCGACTAGTCGAGCCACTAGAGTGCTCAGCCGACTACTGGATCGACGAGCTGCTGGCCGTCATATGGAGCTTGTGCACCATTCCAAACAAGTCAATCGGCTTCACTCCTTTCTTCCTTGTGTATGGGGTCGAGGCTATCATCCCAACTGACATCAAGTTTGACTCACCTCGCATCACCATGTACACGGAGGCGGAGGCAAAGGAAGCGCGAGAGGACGGTGTCCATCTGCTGGAAGAGGGTCGGCTATTGGCACTCAGTCGTTCCGCCACCTACCAGCAGAGCCTGCACCGCTACCACAGTCGGAAGGTCAAGCCAAGATCCTTCCAAGAGGGAGACCTTGTGCTCCGGCTGATCCAGCGAACAGCCGGCCAGCACAAGCTCTCGGCCCCTTGGTAAGGCCCCTTCATCATCAGCAAGGCCTTGGGCAACGACTCGTACTACCTGATTGATGCACAGAAGCCCAGGGCACGCAAGAGGAACTACTCCGGCAAGGAATCAGAATGCCCATGGAACACAAATCTCCTTCGAAGATTTTTACAGTTGATGCGGTATGTACCACACTACCTTTTGTATTAAGTACAAGACATCGGGTCCCTCGAGGAGCACTCGGGGACTACCCCTTTTTTATCTATATGATAAGTTTCATGCTTATGAATGTGTTACTTCATTTTTTTCGCCTGGCACCGGGTTCGACCAGTCGGCCCAGGGGTTTGCCACCTTGTATTATGTCAATGCTACCTGCAGTCAAACAAGTAATGTGTCGGCATCTGAGCCCACTCTTGCCACAAGCCGCAGCTCACAGAGCAGCTATCTGGCTGGCAAGAGTCGAAGGCTGGAAACGATGCCCACATGAAAAATGGCTAAGGACCAAAAGCATTTCCATAAGATAGACCGGCTCCCCGCCTGGCCGACTTCTTCTACCCTGGGCTTCTCACTTACCTTGCTACGTCCTAAAACGGTTGAAGTACTTGCCCTCCCAAACAGCTAAGTACTTTTCCCAACCACAGTCTGCAGAGCGGCTGCCTGGCTGGCAAGTTGGCAGCCAAGGAAGGGCGGCAAAGGAAAAAGCCAAAAAGGATCAAAAAGCAAGAAAAGTCAGAATTCGGCACAAGCACAGCACGTGCGAAATAATATTTACACAAGCAAGGTTTTCAAGCCGGAATTCAACAAAGCTTGAATACACCCCCAGTGGGTGGAACTGCTTGAATTTAACAGTGTTGTTCAAAAGACTACTAGGCAGGAAGAGATAAGATAAAAGTTGGTCGCCTAGGCCAAGGGAGCAGCAGGCAGGTCCAGCAGGTTGGTGGAGTCGGCGGCGCCGGCTGGTGGAGTGATCGACTGGCGAATCTCGGATTGGTCATCCCCGACAGCAGTCGACTCGCTCGCGCACGGCTCATTACTTGAGGCACGGTAGAGTTGAGGTTGGCCGTCCGCTCCGTCCTCCGGCGCGGCGTCTTCACCATCCTCGCTCTCCTCGTCTTCGCCCTCATCGCTGGAGGCGATCTCCTTCGCCGAGTCCTTGCCATCTTCCGGGTTCAGACTGAACAAGTCCGGCGGCACCTCGGCGCCTTCTTTGTTCAGCTCGGGGACGAAGAAGATGGTGTCGGTGTACTCGGAGATCGCAGCAGCACGATGAATGAGAGCACCCCTCACCACCACCAACTCTTTGTTGGTCTCCTGCCAGAATGTGGCCAGCTAGGCTAGATCTAGCCCAGGGTACCATGCCCTTACAAACTCCAAGGCCTGCCATGTGCCTGCCCGGGCCGAGGAGACCTTCCACACCTTGAAGTGGCCGACTGCCACATCGAGCCAGTCGGCCGTCTGACTGGGGGTGCGCGGAGCTTGGACGCCTGGCCAGAGGGCAGAGATCACCTGGGCCCCAACTCATTGCAGCCGGCAGAGCATCCTATGAGCCGGCTGGAGACGAGCCTAGATGGCAAGAAGCTGCTCGTCGAGTGACCGACGGGCGTTTGGTGCAATCTCCGCACCAGCCCGCCTTCGCTCTTCACGGCGAGCCTCGATGGCCTGACTGGCGGCAACAGTGTAGCAAGGGAAGTACTCTATGCAAGAAAATAAAAAGAAACATGAAGTCGGAAGCCGGATCACATATCAGTCGGCAGATGAAAGAAAGAATAAGGCAACTCACGATCAACCATGTCCTCAATCTGGCCGTAGCCGTCGTTCAGCGCCCTCTCCGTATCGGCCTAGTTCGAGCATTGAGTCTCGTACTCGGCTTGGAGAGTGGCCTCGCTGTCCTTTGCTGCCTGAAGGGCCGCCATGTGAAGCTCCGCCTGCTCGGCCAGCTCCTTGGCCAGATGGTCGCGCTCCTGGGCCGCCATGTGAAGCTCCGCCTGCTCGGCCAGCTCCTTGGCCAGATGGTCGCGCTCCTGGGCCGCCTTGCTGCACTCCTCCTCCTTGGCGTGCAGTGCGGTTTGGGCCTCGCCCAAATATTGTTGCAAGGGAGCGTTGGCCTCTGCAAAGATAGCAACGAAAGATGGTCAGTAAGCAAGAAAGAGGACAAGAAGTTGCCAAAAATATCCGGCTCGACTGCTCAGCAGTCGGCCCAAATCTCAAGGACTACACCCAGCGGGTGTGCTGACGCGCCCCCGCGAGAGAGAGAAGGCAGAGTGCTTACTCCGGCTCTCAAACAAGTCAGCGGTCCGTTGGGCCAGCTCCCAAACCTAGGAGTTGAAGGTGGCCGCGTGGAGGTTGTGATAATCCTGCAACAAAGACAAAGAAAAGAAAGCAAGTCGGCGCTCGAGCCTGCTGGAAAGTTCCAAGCCGCTTGCTCAGCAGTCGGCCCTGAACTCGGGGACTACACCCAGTGGGTGCGCTGATGCGCCCCCACGGAAGAGTACAAGAACCGAAAACAATAAACATACCCGAATGATCGCCCGTGACGCCAGGAACTTCTGCGTGTAATGCTGGAGAGAGGTGGCCTGAGCCTGGAGCCGGGCCCGGACATCCTGCGCGGCTGCGTTCAGAACAGCCGTTCCACCCCCAAGCGTCCACTCTGGTGAGCCGATGCTGGTGGCCTCCACCTCCAGGGCTGACGAGCTTGCGGCCCCGGCCTCCTATGGCCGTGGCACTGAAGCCACCTTCGCCACACACCGATGTGCCCAGGAGCAGACCGCGGGGTCCGCCCCCGCCGCCAGTTCACCACCAGCCGGTGGCGTCGGTGGCACGTTAGGCCGGCCGTCTTGGTCCTCGATGGTCGGTGCCGGTGGAGGCATCTCCACCCCCAGGGAGATGTCGTCGCCCCCCTCCTCCCTCCCTCTCCATGACCGGTTGGTCCTCGCCGGCTCCTCCAGGCGGCGCCGATACCTCAGGTGCGGGTGGCACAGCGCGGAGGGGGATGATGAGTTGCGGGGCTTGGCCATGTGCGGCCTCTTCCGCATGCGCCTTGGCCTCGGCGTCCGCCTGGGCCTTGGTCGCGGCGTCGGCTTGCACCTTTGTAGCCGCGTCCACCTCCTCCTGCGCCACCTGGGCTGCCGCCGCCTTCTACCGCTCCGCCTCTTCCTGCTACTCGCGCCCCTCCTGCGCGTTCCTCTCTGTCGCTGCCTGGAGCTCGACGTGCGGGTCCACGCAGCGGGTGTTGGCGGAGCCCTCCGTCGTCCCAACCACGGAAGCGGCACCAGATCGCTCAAGAGAGAGCGGGGCCTTGATCAAGCAAAATGAAAAAGAGTTCAGAAAGATGTTAGCAAGGAAAGGGAAGAAAGGGCGCGAGAGGAATCAGCACTTACGCAGACACCATCGGGGGCTGCTTCACGGCCTTCTAAAAATGGTTCGCCTTCGCGGCGGCCTCCTCCCACTTGGTCGCCGCCGCCGAGCTCTTGGACTTCTTTGTCCGGCTGCCGTACATCGACGGCGTGGCCTAGCGCTTTAATGCGCCGCCTACGGCGGTCGGCGCTGCTGATGATCTCGCACCCGCCTGGTCGGTGGCCGGCTGGCGGCGCAGCGCGTTCTCCTTCTCATCATCATCCGACCAGTCGTCGAGGCCGCCGCCTCCTCCGGAGCCGCCTGCTCTGCTACCACCGCCCGTGGCATCATCTTCTTCTAGGGCGGCCGCCCCCAAGTCGGGGGCATCCACGTTACTCACCGATCGGTTGGGAGATATTCGTGGCCCTGCTCTAAGGAGTTGGCTACCGACTGGGTGCTGGAGATCTGCTTCGTGACCGACTGGTCAGGCGGCAAATGAGAACCCGGCAACTAAAAAGAAAAGAGAAAGAGTTGAAGACTCACCGCAGGTGGCGGGTGCGCGCGGGAGTACGGCTCCTTGCTGAACTGCCACTCCTCCACTGGGAGCTTGTAGTTCGAGATGTAGTTCACCAGATGAGCCACCTCCACGCGCGGCATCTCCTTGGTGCACATCCAGCACGGGTCTCGGTGCCTGCTCATTTGGCTGATCGTATGAGGCCGGCCTTGAAGGGGGAGCACCCGGCGCACCACGAAGGAGGTCAGTAGATCCGACCCCTTGAGGCCTTCTACCTCCGTCAGCACCTTGAGTCGTGTGATGGCGGAGGAGGAGGCGACCGACAGATTCTTTGGGCGGAACGCCTAGTTGGTGCGGGGTTCAGCCGGCGGGCCGGCTAAATAAGCCGGCAGGCTGACGAAGTCGGCTGCAGGATGGACGTTCTTGACATAAAATAGGATTTTTGTCACAGCTTGACCGACTGTGTCAAGATGATGGACGGGAAGCAGTTGTCGGCCCTGGATGCTGCACCGCGATGAAGGCGCCGCACTGAGCCGCCTTCCCCTTGGCGTAGGTGTCGATCTTGGTGTAGAAAAAGTCCCCCTAGAGCTCGAGGGTGCGGAGGATGTCGAGGTTGCCTTCGCAGAGCGTCACAAAGGCCGACAGCAGCACCACCATATTCGGCATGAGGTGGTGCGGCTAGAGGCGGTAGAACTGGAGGAAGGAGCAGAGGAAGCCACTCGCCGGCAGGCCGAAGCCGCGAAGGCAGTGCGACCGGAATATGACGCATTCGCCTTCCTCCGGCGCCGGTGAAATCTCCCTCTTGGTCGGCAGGCGTACCTCTACAAAGTCTTCGTCGGGCAGCCGTCGCGTCTGGCGGAGGAAGGCAAGGTGATCTTCGTGGACGTCGGATCCATCCCAAGCCCCGGAGCTTGGCCGCTCGCGCGCCATTGGCACTTGGAGGCTCGACGGAGGCATGGTGCGACGATGAGTACACGAACTTGTGGCGGAGCAACAACGTTGTGGGGTGGCTGGAGATGCCGGTGACGAACTGCAGCGGCAGCAAAGAGAGGAATAAGAAGATGGTGAAGGAGGAGGAGGGAGTGTGTGCGTCTGCCGCTCCCCTCCCCCCTACTTATAGCCCTGGGCGGCGGAGCCGAGGGGGCGGGGCGTGGGGATCGTGGGATTAACTGCGCCCACGTCCCCACGACCCCGCGTTTACCGCGCCATAACGGCGCGCATTTACCGCGCCCGAGAATACCAACCGCCCGCCTCAGCCACAGCGGATCTATGCGTGGTCCGAGGCGCGGTAGTGGCGGGCCCCAGCCTGCGTCAACATCCCGTCGCGCGCGTGGGCTGGCAGGCTGGTCCGGCCGCTAGCGCCGCGTGGCACGCGGTCAGCGGGCAGTCGGCTCGACGCCCGACGAGCACGCCACCTAGCTCCCGCCTTCGCATTTCAAAATCACCAGACGGCGTGCTTGGTCATGGCCGACTCCGAGCTGCCGGCTCTTCAGAGTAGGAAGCTGCTGAGGCCTCTCACCTTTTCAGCTGCGATGCCCCACCAGCTTCGGGGACTACTGTCGGAGTAAATGACCACGGGTAGCCTTATCAGCTCCCCATGATGTTTCAAGACATAGGGGCCGGTTGCGCCCCTCAAGCATCAAAGACAAAGGACCGCCTTCTTATGGCCGGCTGGTCCAAGCGGCCGGCTGCAGGAAGGCGGCAAGACCCAACGAGCGGCTCCAGCGTGGGCCGACTTCTAGCAGGCGGCCACCAGAGCAGCCGACTCCTAGCAGGCGGCCTACCCTTGCACCCTCAAAGTTTGCACCCACATAACGGTGACGAGGCGGGGCGTGGCTACAATGCAGACTGCCACCCCCGAATCCCGAAGTGAGCGTGGCCACAGTGCAGTGTATCGGGAGGCCATCCCTAGCCCGGCGTGACACTGTTGCCATGCTGCCCATGACATCATCCATGGAAGAGCAGCCATGCTCCCACGACGGCCTATGAGTACGGCCCACAGGTGGCAGGCCCCACTTGTCTATGAGATACCAGAAGGTGGCATGCACAGACTAGTCGGCATAGGGGGAGGCCAGCTCCCAACAGCCGGCCCTCCCCTTCCCTAGAAATTTTTGCGCTATTAACCAGATAAGACGGGGTGTGGCTACAGTGAACGCCCACTAGGCGGTGGTACTGTAGCCATGCCCTCCCCAACCAAGCCCTCGCCATCCAAGGCAGGGCTATAGTGACGAGCAGCCGATAGGGCCCAAACACGGCGGGCCCTACCTATCGACCGAGAGCCCGGTAGCTGGCGGGACCCACCAGGCGGCGGGCCCCAGCAGCCGCCGGAGAAGCCAGCAACGATAGACACTCACGGCCCGGTCCTACACCCGGTCGGATTACCATTGTACCCCTGGGGGGTAGGCCTATATAAACCCCCCAGGGCGTCCATGCAAAGGGTTCAGCTCTTAGAGATTACACACACACGCATAGAGACAGGAGTAGATCTAGCCTTGCCCTTCTTCCTCCTCTAGCCGAACAACTCAACGAGCAAGCTTGTAGCCACTTGTCGATCTAGTGATCATGCAGAGACCCCGTAGAGAAGGCCTAGGGGTGTTATATCCTAGGAGAGCCCTGGACCTGGGTAAGATGCGTCGGCGTGCATGTTTACGCCTTATCACGTTTCCAGGCACCGGCGATGTTTTACTAGCTCCCACCATGATTAGCCATCCTTTGGCATATGTCGCACCGACCACCCGACACACCGTCAACGGAAATCTTCACCTCCATTTCCGCCGTAGCGAGCTCAACACCGAGTTAGGGTATGAGTTCGACACTTTGTGCAATATTTTACCTCTAATTCTTAGCACAAAGACAATGCCATGTTTCTTACCAAGTATGAGATCAATCTATCCAGAGAAAACTTTCTTTAGAATAGTTTTGATTCAAAAATTTAGGGTTAGATTTCTGCCGAACTCGTATTGGACCGACCGAGTTGTAGAAATTGGTCTCACCGATTTGGCTTAGGCCATTGCACTTGTAATTTTCGGTCTGACCGAAAATTGCAAATCGGTGTGACCGAGTTCAGAACTTTGTGAAACCATAGCAATCTCGGAGTCACCAAACTGTGTCTCGATCTGACCAATTCCACTAGTTTAGACTCCAAAGTTGCTTCGGTGTCACCGAGTTTAACAAATCGGTAGTTACAAAATGCTTTCTGTGGAAAACTAAAACTAAGTTTTTGACTCATTTGTTTTGCAAAAACGCTGCACTTTGTGATGCTCATCCACTCTATCTCATCTATAACTATTCATAGGGTCAGCTCTTAGTTTGCAGTAACAGAATGTCTGATCAGAGTGACAGCCAGAATAAGTTTGAGGAGCAGATGGATCTGAGTGAGGGCACTAGTCCCTCTGGTAGCTATGATGAGGGTAGTAGAAGCACTCCAAGTAACCTGCCTAAGGCAACAACAAGGCGGAGGAAGAAGAAAACTTCAGATTCATAGGATGAGGACTTTGAAGTTGAGGAAGTGACCTCAAAGAAGAAAGTGCTCAAGAAAGAATATGGAGCTATTGCTAATACCAAGCTAGGTCAGAACAAGAAGGCTCCTGCAAAGAGAGTGCCAATGTCAAAGGCCACAACATCAACTCAAGAGATAATGGAATTTACTCTTGAGACCAGAGAAGATGGAGATGGAAAGAAAATAAAGGAAATGGTCAGGAAAACTGTTGCAAGAGTGATTGGAAATCCATTAATGGTGAGAGACTCTGCAGGAGAAGAGGAGGAGGAAGAGCAAGATGCACCTCCTGCCAAAACTCAAAAGCTGATGGGGGATGCCATCAAGTCTAGGGCTGCTCCTTCAAAGCCCAAGACTGCCCCCAAAGCTCCAGCTCAAGCTTCCAAGTCTGCACCAAAAAGAAGCACTAGGAACATTCCTGCTGCAGAGAAGAACAAGGCCCCAGTGCCTAAGATTGAAGAAGAAGAAGAAGAAGAAGCCCAAGTGCTCAGAAAATTAAAGCCAAAGATACCAGATCATGATGACAATCATCCAGTGCAGAGAACATGAAGGAGAGAAAGGATGCAAGTATCAGACTATCGAGACAAGCAGATCCATATGCTGTGAGGAGGAGAATTGTTGTGGACTACAGGTTTCACACCAAGGAACACCAGGACTTCTATGATAATGTGCTCCTTGATAAGAAACCCATTGTCTGTAACATGAAGTGGGTTGACTGGAAATACATTGATGATAATGAAGATCATTTTCCAGGAGTGCATGAGAGCTTCAAACACAATGGAGTTGACAAGTTTGTGGGCAGAAGTTGACCAAGTGGAATGATGAGCTTATTATGCAGTTTTATTCAATAGCTCATTTCTATCCTGATAGCAAGATTGTCTGGATGTCTGAAGGTACTAGGTACCAGTCTTCTATTGCTGAGTGGGCCAAGATCATTAATGCCCCCAAAGAAGCTGAGAAAGACATTGGTGTATATGCTTAGAAGAAGAAGGATCACAACTCCATGGTCAACATGTACAAGGAGATACCTGACAAAGCCTTGGAGACACATAAGCTAGGCTCAGTGTACTATTTGATGTCAGGATTGGCCACAATGAACACCATTCTGAGGTACACCTTGTTGCCCAAATCAGGAGATCAAAGGATGATCAGGGGCCATTCCATCAACTTACTTCAGCTCTTTGATTTGCCCCAGAAGTTCAAAGTGATGAGTTTGATTGTTGAGACCATCAAAAGAACAGTTGTTGACCAGAAAAGATCATGTGGATATGCTCCACACATCCAGATGTTGATTAACTCCAAGATGAACAAAGGAAGTGTATTTGTTGGACAAAGAGCACCTTCCGTTGAGGCTTGACTTTGAGGACAACACAGTTTTCATGAATGTTGAAGATCACACATCAGTTGAGGCTCAAGACAAGAGGCAGAAAGCAAAACCTGAGAAGGCAGCAAAGATGCCAAGTGTTGAAGAAGCTTCATAGGTTTTCCTCAAGTCAAAGCAAGACCAACTTGGATATCTTATTCAATCTAGTTTGAGGATTGAGAAAGGATTGGCCACCTTGACTCAGAATCAAGAGAGCCTAGAGAGGATCATTGAAACAAAGTTCTATGATCTTGACTTGAAGAGGTGACAGAAATTCAAACAGCAGTGGATCAGCTCCAAGAAGAATCGGAAGAGAGTAAAAGGAAAGCAACCACTGAGGTGTTTCAGAGAGTGCCTAGGGCACAGAGATCTACAGCAGTGCCAGCGACAAACACTAGAGCTACTGCATTAGCACCTGCAGCCACAGCTTCAGTTGCCCCTCCAATGGCAACTCCACTAGTTCCATCAACTTCAACAGATGCATTCATCCTTGGAGTCCTCTCAACACCACCTCCCAAAGATCAAGCTTAGAGAGCCGCATAACACTATCCATTTTCAAGCTTTTCGGTAACTTGTTGCCAAAGGGGGAGAAAGTGTATAGATCATAGGCTTCAAAGAGAGAGAGAGAACTTTTCTTCTTTTGCTACTTATTTTCTTGCTTGCTTGGTTGATACTCTATGATTATGTGTGTGAGATACTTTGTATGGTCATGTGTTTGATCATATCGTACTTAATGCTTGTGCTTGGATGATGATATTCTCTATCCTTTATGTATGATCATTCACTTTGCCTTGGTGATGAGTGCTTGTTCCTATTTCCATCATTTTGAGCACTCCGCCAAGATGTATGTGACATGGAAGAGTAACCTATGATCCTAATTGGTTGTGCATTTGCATTCAAAGCAAATCTTAAATAATGCACAAATTTAGGGGGAGCTCTTGCTTATCATACTTCTCAAAGCGACGATGTTTTTCATTCTTATTATCATTTGTCGAAGCTTTGATCTATATGTTGTCATCAATTACCAAAAATGGGGAGATTGAAAGTGCAACTAATCCCTAGGTGGTTTTGGTAATTCCTAACAACATATAGATCATTGAACTAATGTTCTTTCAAGATGATCATTTCAGAAAGTTCAGTGATTGGCATGGCATGGACTAGAGATGTGGACCCCTCAAAATGCTAAGGACACATATTGGCAACAAGCTCAAGACTCTACATTCTTATTTTGGTGATTCAAGATCACATTGAGTCCATAGGAAAGCCAATACTATTAAAAGGGGATGAGGTGTTGCTTAATGGCTTGCTTGCTCAAAATGCTTAGTGATATGCTCCAAAACCCTTAATCACTTTCACATTTCCACATATGTCCTAAACCTAAAAGTCAAACTCGACCCCACCAATTTGATCTATCCGGCGCCACTGAGTTCATTTGACAAAGCCACTACCACAAACCCTAATCACTTCGATTTCACTGATAGGGATCTCGGTCTCACCGAGATGGGATTACAAACTCTCTATTTCCCTTTGTAACATTTCGGTGTCACCTAAATGTGCGATCGGTCCCAGCGAGTTCGCAATGCAAACTCCATGTTTCCTTTTCATAGCGTTTCGGTCCTACCGAAATGAGCGAATCGGTCCCACCGAGTTTGCCTGACCAACTCCCTGTGTGCCTATTACTGAAATCGGTCCCACCGAGTTCATGTGATCGGTCTCACCGAGATTAAGTTATGCCCTAACCCTAGCGCATCGGTCCCACCGAGTTGATGATATCGGTCCCACCGAAAAGCTTAACATTCATATTTTGACCTAAATCGGTCTGACCGAGTTTCACCATTCGGTCTCACTGAGTTTGGGAATCTGTGTGTAATGGTTAGATTTTGTGTGGAGGCTATATATGCCCCTCCAAACATTCTTCATTCATGGAGAGAGCTATCAGAATGTGCCTACACTTCCACCATTCATTTTCTGAGAAAGAACCACCAACTCATGTGTTGAGACCAAGACATTCCATTCCAACCACAAGAATCTTGATCTCTAGCCTTCCGCAAGTTGCTTTCCACTCAAATCATCTTTCCACCATAGTCAAATCTGTGAGAGAGAGTTGAGTGTTGGGGAGAATATCATTTGAAGCACAAGAGCAAGGAGTTCATCATCAATACACCATCTATTACCTTTTGGAGAGTGGTGTCTCCTAGATTGATTAGGTGTCACTTGGGAGCCTCCGTCAAGATTGTGGAGTTGAACCGAGTTTGTAAGGGCAAGGAGATCGCCTACTTCGTGAAGTTCTACCCAAGTGAGGCAAGTCCTTCATGGGCAATGTCCATGGTGGGATAGACAAGGTTGCTTCTTCGTGGACCCTTCATGGGTGGAGCCCTCCGTGGACTCACGCAGCCGTTACCCTTTGTGGGTTGAAGTCTCCATCAATGTGGATGTACGATAGCACCACCTATCGGAACCACGCCAAAAAGCTTCGTGTCAACATTGCATTTGCTCCCTCCAAACTCCTCCCCTTTACCTTCATATGCAAGGATTTACATTCCGCTGCTATACCCTTAGAATTGCATGTGTAGGTTGATTGCTTGACTAGTGCTAAGTTGCTAAAATCTGCCAAGAATTAAAATTGGGAAAAGGCTAGGTTTTTATTTGGTCAAGTAGTCTAATCACCCCCCCCCCCTCTAGACATACTTTCGATCCTACACCCTCGCGCACTCCTCCGTCACCGCCCGCCTCACCACGCCATGCCTCATCACGACGCGTCGCGGGTTGCGTGAACGAGCTGAGCAGAGCTCACACCTACGCGCTTATTTTTGCCAGTCACTAATGGAGAGTTTCTAACAGCTGGGCCACACTCTGAGACGTCGGATCGTGGGCTGTCATGGACTCAGATGTGGGTCGATCCCACGTATCTCCACGCGGCTGCGCCTATATAAGTGTGTGGTGTCTCCTAACCCTAGCCGCCACGGACAGATCACATCTGCTCCCACGCGAACCACCCACGTCGTTCCTTTGCTGTTGCTGCTGCCGGTGACTCCATCCCGTCCGCCGCATACACGGTCGACGGGAGAGCAGGTCTCCGAAACCCCGTCTCTCCGGTTCCTATACGGGAGAGAGGTGAATAGGTTTTTTGGAAGCGACTATGCGACTGCTCGCCTCCGATCCGCTACTTCCTCTACGTCTGCATCGTCTTCGTCATCACCATGTCCATCGATGCTAAATGTGCCTCCATTGAGAATATCGAGGGCGACAAGAAGGCCGCTGAGGATGCCGCTGCTACTGTCACCGCCGTCGTGGCTTCTGCCTAGCCTACTGGAGGGTATAACACGTTTATCCCGCTCACATATAATCCAGTCGACCGCCTCCGGGCTCCGAAACGTAGGGCTGTTACTTCTCCCGAGAAGGGCCTGAACTCGTAAAACTCTTGTGTGCACAACTACTCCATAGCTAGGATCTTGCCTCTCCTTAGTACCCCCCTACATTACTGTCAGACTTAGAACCATGACAGTTGGCGCCCACCGTGGGGCAGGTGTCTTAGCGACTTATTGGAGAAGTTGCAATTTTTCCGATTCCCATCATCATGGTTTCAGGTGGAGTTTTGGTTGAGGGCCGCGAGATCCGTCTCGGCATGCTCACGTTTGTCGCCGACGACTCTGCCTGGCTGCAGGAGGCTCCGCTCGACGTCGACGCACTCCCAGTCCGCGGAGCTACGCACTTTCGAGCGTGCGTCCGCGGCGTCCTTCTGCGGCAATCGTCGACCTAGTATCGGCCGGTTTTCATGTCATCCTCCCTCCCCGCTTCCCGCCGGCGTAAGCGCTCCGGTCGGTCAAGGCTTCAGTGGTGGGTGAGACACGCGATGGCTCGCCAGTCGACCACCGCCCAAGTCGCGGCAATCGAGCCTGATGAATCTCTCTACGGCCTATTCGACCTGTCGATTGGCTCCGCAGAGACTACATCCGAGTGCGACAGCAGTGATCCAGCGGCGGAGGTCCTTATGGTCAGTGGACCGCACGTTCCCCCCGGCTTTCCCAGTGCCGAGGGGGGCAACGGCGGAGGCGATCCGTCGCACGCCCATGAGGAGTATCTCCCCGAGGCCCTCAATTCGCAGCAGAGGGAAGAGCTTCGCCGCCGGAACATGGATGCGCTTCACACTCCGATTGTTGGAGAAACCCCTGAGGCTCACGCCTTGGAGGACGCGCGCTTGGCCAACCTGGCCGAGCGCACTCGACTGGAGAACCTTCAGCGGGCACTCGACGAGCGCGCGCGGCAACGGATTCCAGACTCCAGTCGACGCCAGCTCTTTCCACCTCTGACTCAGGTATATCAAACTCCGATTCAGAATTTAGCAGCTGCAGCCCGTATAGCAGAATCGATTCAGCATTCATAGTCAGAGGATGGTAGAGGCTTGATGCAGATCAGGGATTTGCTCCGGGCAGCAGGGGATCAGAATTCAGCTGTATCGCAGTCGCGGAACAGGATTCATAGCAGATCTGTGGCAGCGAATACAGTCCAGTCGGCTCATAGCCCCAGATCGCCCCCGAGGTGTGAAGGGTGTGGTGACCGGCACGATCACTACAGGAACCATGAGCAGTATGATCACCGATTCGATCACAACGATCGACGTCGAGTGCCTACTCCCCCCCCCCTCCCAAGGGGTGGGTCCTATATGCCTCGACAGCAGGATGATAGACGCCAGCACAGTGGCGGGCGAAGGATTCCGGTCGACCCCAGGGAACCAGCTTTGATGTGAGATCCATCATCGTTCAAGGTCTGGTCGACCGAAACAGAGCCCACAGAGAGGGTAACGACAGAGATGTACCCACCAGCAGCCGAGTGCATGTCTTCGGACCAGAGTGCTTCAGCAGAGCCATCAGAGCCGTGATGATTCCTCCCAACTTTAGGTTGGCGACTGGAGTCAGCAAGTTCAACGGTGAGTCTAAGCCCGATACTTGGCTTGAGGACAACCGAGTGGCTGTTCAGGTCGGCGGTGGAAATAACAAGGTGGCCATGAAGCATCTGCCTCTTATGTTGGAAGGGTAAGCCAGAGCATGGCTGAATCAGTTGACACCCAGCAGCATTTACACTTGGGAGGACCTCTCCCGAGTGTTTGTCAGAATGTTTGAAGGAATATGCAAGCGACCAGCAGGACTGACAGAGCTGCAATCTTGTGTGCAGAAGTCAAATGAGACTTTGAGGGGTTACATCCAGAGATGGATCACACTACAATCACACAGTAGAGAATGTATCTGATCACCAGGCGGTCTGCGCCTTCAAGGAGGGCGTAAAGTACAGAGAGCTAAGCCTGAAATTCGGTCGAACCGGAGACATGTCTCTGAGTCGAAAGATGGAAATAGCCACCAAATATGCCAATGGTGAGGAAGAGGATCGGCTCCGGAGCGGTAAGCATAAGTCAGTCGCCCAGGAAACCGGAGGAGGGAACTCCAGTCGGAAGCAGAAGCAGAAAGCCGAGCCAGCCGCTCCTGGAGAAGCCTTGGCCGTGACTCAAGGGAAGTTCAAAGGAAAGCCCAAAGGGCCTTGGAACCCCAAAAAGGTAAAAGATAAAGAAGGAAACGACGTGATGGATTTACCGTGTCACATCCACACGAAGAAAGATGAAGAGGGTAACTTCATTTACCCGAAGCATACCACTCGACAGTGTCAACTCCTGATACAGCAGTTCCAAGGAAAGCAGCACAAGGATAAAGAAAAAGAGTCGGACAAAGTTGAGGACAAGGAGGACAGTGACGAGGAATATCCGCAGGTCAATTCCACCCTGATGATTTTTGCTGACGTTGAGAGCAAAAACCGACTGAAAGTTATAAACCGAGAGGTGAATATGGCTGCTCTGTCAACACCCAATTACCTGAAGTGGTCTCAAACTGCCATTACATTCGACCAGTCTGATCACCCGACGCACATAGCCACCCCTAGGAGGCAAGCGCTGGTGGTCGACCCAGTCGTTGAGGGCACTCAACTGACTAAAGTGTTAATGGATGGCGGCAGTAGTTTGAATATACTGTATGCCGAGACACTGAAAGGGATGGGCATTCTGATGTGCAGACTCAGCACAAGCAACATGAGTTTCTATGGAGTAATTCGTGGCAAGAAGGCCGCGTCACTCGGCCAGATCGCTCTTGATGTGGTTTTTGGTGAGAATTTCCGCAAAGAGAAGCTGACATTTGAGGTTGTGGATTTCCAGAGTGCCTACCATGCTATTTTGGGCAGGCCAGCTTATGCACGTTTTATGGCCCGACCATGTTACATGTACCTCAAACTAAAGATGCCTGGCCCTAAAGCCATGATCACTGTCACTGGTAACCGCAAGAAGGTAGAAGAGTGCTTCCAGAAAGGCTCAAAGATCGTCGATGCTCAGATGGTGGCAGAAGAGTGGCAGGAACACCAGAGGAATGCGGACCTGAGTGATTTGTTGCGAGCCAAAAAGCCTGCTACGGAATCAGCGTTCCAGTCGTCCGGTGAGACAAAGCCAGTTCACATCCACCCGACCGACCCCAACGCTGCTCCGACTCATATCTCCACAACACTCGACCCCAAATAGGAAGAAGCGCTCATCCAGTTCCTCCGTGAGAACTGGGACATCTTTGCATGGAAACCTTCTGACATGCCGGGTGTACCCAGGAGACTGGCTGAGCATCGTCTGCGAGTCGATTCAAAGGAAAAACCTGTGAAGGAACATCTGTGACGGTCCGCCGTCCAGAAAAGGAAGGCCATTGGCGAAGAAGTGGCTCGGCTCCTAGCAGCAGAGTTTATCCGAGAGATTTACCACTCCGAGTGGCTCGCCAATGTCGTCATGGTCCCCAAAAAGGACAATTCGCTTCGTATGTGCATTGATTTTAAGCATATCGATCGGGCCTGCCCGAAAGATCATTTTCCTCTTCCCTGCATCAACCAAATAGTCGACTCGACTGCGGGATGTGAGCGACTGTCTTTCTTGGACGCCTATTCCGGGTACCATCAGATCCGTCTGTTTGGACCCGATGAGATCAAAACAGCTTTCATCACCCCATTCGGGTGCTTCTGTTATGTCACCATGCCATTCGGCCTCAAGAATGCCGGAGCCACGTTCATGAGGATGATTCAGAAGTGTTTACTCACTCAAATCAGTCAGAATGTGGAAGCGTACATCGATGATATTGTGGTCAAGTGACGAAAAGGTTCCGACCTGCTGACTGACCTAGCTGAAACATTTGCCAACCTCAGGAGGTATGATATCAAGCTTAACCCATCCAAGTACACATTCGGAGTTCCTGGTGGAAAGTTACTCGGTTTTCTCGTTTCTGAACGAGGAATCGATGCAAACCTAGAGAAAGTGGGCACTATACTCCGAATGAAACGACCTGTGTGTGTGCATGATGTTCAGAAGCTTACTGGTTGCTTGGCCACTTTAAGTCAATTCATCTCTCGTCTCGGTGAGAAGGCATTGCCTCTTTACCGACTGATGAAGAAGTCAGACAAGTTCGAGTGGACTCCTGAAGCTGATGCAGCGCTTGCAGAGCTAAAAACCCTGCTTTCCACCCAGCCGGTGCTTGCTGCCCCGATCAGCAAAGAGCCTTTGTTGCTTTACATTGCAGCCATAGGACAAGTCGTCAGTACTATACTTACGGTCGAGCGGGATGAATAAGGGAAAGCCTTCAAAGTTCAGCGCCCAGTATATTACATTTCCGAAGTCCTGACCCCATCAAAGCAACGATACCCTCATTATCAGAAGCTTGTATATGGGATTTATATGACCACGAAGAAAGTTGCTCATTACTTCTCTGACCATGTCATCACAGTCGTCAGTGACGCCCCCTTATCAGAGATTCTGCACAACGGAGATGCAACTGGTCGAGTGGCAAAATGGGCGATTGAACTTCTTCCCTTGGATATCAGATTTGAGGCAAAGAAAGCTATCAAGTCCCAAGCAATAGGAGATTTCCTCGCCGAATGGACTGAACAGCAGTTACCGACTCAAGTTCACTCGGAGCACTGGACTATGTTCTTCGATGGCTCTAAAATGCTGAATGGTTCCGGTGCCAGGGTAGTGTTGGTTTCCCCCCGAGGAGATAAGCTCAAATATGTACTTCAGATTCACTTTGATTCCTCCAACAATGAAGCAGAATACAAAGCACTCTTGTATGGGTTGCGTATGGCCATTTCACTCGGCGTCCGTCGCCTCATGGTCTACGGTGACTCGGATTTAGTGGTCAACCAAGTGATGAAGGAGTGGGACGTCAGAAGCCCAGCCATGACTGGCTATTGCAATGCAGTCAGAAAGCTGGAGAAGAAATTTGAGGGATTGGAGCTCCATCACGTTCCCCGACTGAAAAATCAAGCAGTCGATGACTTGGCGAAGATAGGTTCCAAAAGAGAAGCCATCCCGAGTGGCGTGTTTTTGGAGCATGTTCACACGCCGTCAGTTCAAGAAGATCCTTTCACTGAAGAAGCCCCGCAGCCAAAAAGCACCACAGATCCGACTGAAGTCGAGGTCCCAGCTATGGTCGACTTAATCATGGAAGTTCTGGTTATCACTCTCGACTGGACAGTGCCCTATATCGCGTATATTCTAAGGAAAGAGCTCCTAGAGAATGAAGAGGAGGCTCGAGAGGTCGTCCGTCGATCCAAAGCCTTTACTGTCATGAGGGGACAGTTGTATAGAGAAAGTACGACTGGAGTAAGCCAGAAATGCATAACACCGGAAGAGGGTCGAATGATTCTCAATGACATCCACTCGGGGACCTGTGGCCATCATGCGTCCTCTCGGACCATCGTGGCTAAAGCATACCGAGCGGGTTTTTACTGGCCCAGAGCAAATGAAATGGCGAAAGAGATAGTCAACAAGTGTGAAGGATGTCAGTTTTACTCCAACATGTCACACAAACCCTCCTCAGCCTTGAAGACCATCCCAATCGTCTGGCCTTTCGCTGTTTGGGGTTAACATATGGTTGGACCACTGAGAACTGGCAGGAGCGGCTTCACCCATGTACTGGTGGCAGTCGACAAGTTCACCAAGTGGATCGAAGCCAAGCCCATTAAAAATCTTGATGCCGGCACTGCCATCAGCTTCATCAGAGAATTAATATTCAGATATGGAGTTCCGCATAGCATCATCACTGATAATGGGTCAAACTTTGACTCCGATCAATTTAAATCTTTCTGCGCCTCCCAAGGCACGAGATTCGACTACGCTTCAGTCGCCCACCCCTAGTCGAATGGACAAGCAGAAAGAGCAAAGGGCCTAATTCTCAAAGGACTGAAACCCCGGTTGATGCGCGACCTCAAGCACGCAGCGGGCGCGTGGGTCGATGAACTTCCATCAGTTCTTTGGGAATTGAGGACTACTCCAAATCGGTCAACTTGGAGGACTCCGTTCTTTCTGGTCTACGGAGCTGAGGCGGTTCTGCCAAGCGACCTGCTGCACAATGCACCGCGAGTCGAGCTCTACTCTGAAGCTGAAGCAGAACAAGCACGGCAGGATGCAGTCGACCTTCTAGAAGAAGAAAGAGAGATGGCCATGATCCGATCGACCATCTATCAGCAAGACTTGCGTCGATTCTACGCCAGAAATGTGAAGACTCGAGCCTTCCAAGAAGGAGACTTGGTCCTCCGAGCGGACCAACAGAAGCCACACAAACTCGCCCCTACTTGGGAAGGCCCCTTCATTGTTACCAAGGTTCTCCACAACGGAGCATACCGACTTTACAACGTTGACCGCCAGATCGACGAGCCACGAGCTTGGAATGTGTATCTGCTCCGCCCCTTTTATACTTAAATATTCACTCGGATGAGTTGTAATAAAAGTACTTCTGTAGTTTATTTATCAAAGACAAGAGTTTCATAATTTTCCCAGTGATTGTTATTACTTTTGCTCTCATAAATCAGTCCCCCAGTGGGTGGCTTAGCTGCGAATCCGTTTCGCCTAAGTTTGTAAAAAAATCCTACCGAGTGGTAAGCCAGCCTTCCACTCGGAGGCTTAGCTGCGAATCCGTTTCGCCTAAGTTTAAAACAAAATCCTACCGAGTGGTAAGCCAGCCTTCCACTCGGAGGCTTAGCTGCAGTCCAAGTACTCGCCTAAGTTAAAACAAAATCCTACCGAGTGGAGAGAAAACCTCCCACTCGGGGGCTTAGCTGCAGCCCAGTGCTCGCCTAAGTTTTTGAAATCCTACCGAGTGGTAAGCCAGACTTCCACTCAGGGGCTTAGCTGCAACCTAGTGTTCGCCTAAGTATAAAAAGCAACGTGCGCTCCACAAGGAGGATGAGGCACAGGTCAACTCCTGCCTTCTCCTTCCGAGTTATGCCACAAATACAATGTGCGCTCCGCAAGGAGAACGACGAGCAGGTCGACTCATGCCTTCTTCTTCCGAGCTACGCCACAAATACAACATGTGCTCCGCAAGGAGGACGAGGCGCAGGTCGACTCATGCCTTCTCCTTCCGAGCTACACCACAAATACATCATGCGCTCCGCAAGGAGGACGAGACGCAGGTCGACTCCTGCCTTCTTCTTCCGAGCTACGCCACAAATACAACGTGTGCTCTGCAAGGAGGACGAGGGGCAGGTCGACTCCTGCCTTCTCCTTCCGAGCTACGCCACAAATACAACGTGCGCTCCGCAAGGAGGACGAGGCGCAGGTCGACTCCTGCCTTCTCCTTCCGAGCTACACCACAAATACAACATGCGCTCTTCAAGGAGGACGAAGCGCAGGTCGACTGCTACCTTCTCCTCCAAAGCTATGCCATGAAAATCCCACCGAGTGGAGAGCAAACCTCCCACTCGGGGGCTTAGTTGCAGCCCAGTGCTCGCCTAAGTTTGTAAAATCCTGCCGAGTGGAGAGCAAACCTCTCACTCGGGGGCTTAGCTGCAGCCCAGTGCTTGCCTAAGTTTCTAAAATCCTATCGAATGAAGAGCAAACCTCCCATTCGGGGGCTTAGCTGTAGCCCAGTGCTCGCCTAAGTTTCTAAAATCCTACCGAGTGGAGAGCAAACTTCCCACTCAGGGGCTTAGTTGCAGCCCAGTGCTCGCCTAAGTTTCGAAAATCCGATCGAGTGGAGAACAAACCTCCTACTCGGAGGTTTAGCTGCAGCCCAACACTCGCCTAAACATGACGAGTACAAGTCAATTGCAATTTGTGCTTTGTCCCTACCTGCAAAAGAGCATCACAGATTCTAGTATATATTCCAATCCAAGGATGATGATTGTTCGAAAGCAGAAACAAACATGTTCAACGACAAACCAAGTTCGGATAGCGTCCTACAGATCCAGAAGCGCTCACGCATCAAGCCTGTTAAGGTTTATCGGTTACAAAAATCACTCGGCATTCCGAGGCAAATTCAAAGCATCAAGTATAGAAGTTTTTTACCCCTCCTGTGGAGGGCTGGAAGGCGCAACAAACTCGTCCAGGTCGATTCCGTCCGCGATCCGAGTGGCTGCAGCGATGAAGGTCTCCATGAAAGAACGAAAGTCATGCTTCCTGGTATTGGCCATCTTGAGAGACAACAGCTTGTCTTCTCTCGCTTCCTTGCAGTGAACACGGACTAGAGACAGGGCAACGTCGGCGCCACACCTGGCGGAAGACTTCTTCCATTCTTGCACTCGACTTGGAACTTCGTTCAGTCGAGTCATCAGAGACTCGAGGTCATTCTGAAGTGTTTCTTCCGGCCAGAGTATTGTGTCAATGCGCGATGTTGCGGCCTTCAGTCTCGCCAGATAGTCAACCACAGCAGCAATGCGAGACTCGAGACGGAGCACGTTCATAGCAGCTTCGTCCTTCACGGGAGTGTTGATGGGATCCAAGCCAGTCTCCACTCGACTAGTCTCCTCTTCAAAATTTTGGCAGAATTCTGTGGATGCGATCCAAGGATAAGCTAATGTTCCCACAAAGTCAGTGATCACTAGTCGGATATAAGGGGTTACCTTCGAGCATGAGGAATAACTTCTTGGCGAGTCCTCCCAGATAAGCCTCCAAGTCGTTCTTCTTTCCCACCGGTTCGCTAGCTTTGTCACTCAAGGCTAGCTTCTCACGCTTCTGTTGGGTGACCTCCTTGTTGGCCGCGTCGAGAGCAGCTTTCAGAGTGGCATTCTCCTCTTCAAGTTTACTGATCGAAGCCAACTTCTCTTCGGCAAGCTTCGTCTTGTCTGAAGCAGCTTTCTGCGCCTCGGCAAGGTCAAGGTCCTTCTTCTTCAGAGCATCCTTCAGTTTATCTGCAAAACAACAGTGAGATTAGACTCAAAAATGGACAAAAATAAGGACAGTCGTCAAGATTCTCACCAAACATACCTTTTGCCTCCTCCTTCGACTTCGTGAAGTTCCCCTGGACAAGCTTCAGATCAAGTTCAAGCTGGATATGCTTGTTCTCCAACTCAGTATAACGAGAAACAAGGTCGCAAGATTTCTGCGGAAGATCAGTCAACAGACATCAAAGATAAATCACTTCCGAGTGACTAAGAGAAAAATAGTAGTACTTCTAAGACTACAGCCGATTCAAAATACTCAACTGTAGTCTCGGGGACTACACCCAGCGGGTGCCCTCAGAGTGCCCCCACTGGTTCTACCGGCTCGGATCGATCAGTCGACCGGAAGCAGCTAACTGTCAGCAGTTAGACACAAAAAAAAAGATGAAGAATTCTTCAAACCATAGCCGACTACTAGCAGTCGACCACGGTCTCGGGGACTACACCCAGTGGGTGCACTCAGAGTGCCCCCACTGGTTCCATGATTCCATTCGACCAGATCGAGTGAAGAAAGTAAAAGAGAAAAAAGTTCAAGACATAAAGACTAAAGTCGACTGCCAGTAGTCCACCATAGTCTCGGGGACTACACCCAGTGGATGCACTCAGCGTGCCCCCACTAATCCAGACATTCCAATCGACACACCCACTGGGTGCATGACAAACATTAAAGATTTTCAATCGGTGTTCAACTAACCTGGGCATTGCTCTGAAGAGCTGAACTCGCGTCATAAGCTGCTTGGCTGGCGGCTCGGATTTCCTTCACCTGCTCCATCATGATCCCCGCTTGGCGTATGGCTTCCTTGGCAGCGCCTGCTTGGTCCTCCGGGACGTGGTAGGTGGAGAAGAGAGAAGGTGGATCAGCACTCGACGACGGAGGACGGGCACTCGTCAACGGCTCCGCAAAGGACACGGTAGCGCGAGCAACATTGCTCCCCTCCGGAATCAATGGCTCAGGTGATGACGCAACCTGAGCAGTCTTGCCAGTAGTCGCCTTCCTGCTCCTCCTCGGCCTCAACGGCGCTTTATCGTCATCGTCAGGGAGATCGATGATAACGCTAGGTGGAGCTGCAGAAAAAGTTCAAAGTCAAAAATGAAGATCCAATCGACCAAAAGTGAAACTGCACAGATCATACCAGGATGGGAAGTTGCAGCATCCTCCATTTCTTGGTCATCATGCCTGGCTGAAGTCTCAGAAGTAGCAGCACTGCGATTTCAGAATTCAGTCGGTCAGCGATCGGGTCGACCAAGAATATATCCATATTAAAAGGGAAAACATGAGTTATGCTATTACCCAGAAACAGTCGGAATCTCCATCCTCATCTTCGGTAAGGCCTTCGCCGGTTTTTTCGGTGCCGCTTGGGGTTGCTTCGAAGCTTTCTCAGTCGGCGCCGGAGAAGTCGTCCGAGGGTGTTTTGTCGATTGCCCAGCAGGCATGACTCCCTTGCCGCGCTCGACTGCAAGGTCGTGGGCGAGCTTGGACCGTCTTTCAGTGCGAGGTGGCTCGACTGCCTCCTCCTCTTCCTCCTCCTCTTCCTCTTCAGAACCAGCATCTTCATCACCCTCGTTGCCGTCCGACTCCCACTCCTCCTGGCTTTCCCCTCCGCTTCCTTCTTCTTCTTCAGTCTGTTCTTGCACCCCGTTGGGCATCGAGTACATCTAGGTAGTGATCTGGGAGACAACAAACAAAATTTCAGTCCACTGGATTGCAACAAAGCGGAGTGAAGAAAACAAGAGGCACAGTCAGAAGAATGTGGTCAAGCCTTGTCCGGTTCGTAGGACTGGTCGAGTGGCGGGATCCTCCTGGCTCCACGAGGATTGTCCATGTTCCCTATGATGGGGGTCATCCACCTCTCCAGAGTGACATCATCGACCTCCTCCGGGTGGACTCGAGAGGTATCTTCGGGACAAGAGTACAACCACATTGGATGCCCCCGATACTGAAGTGGCTGAATGCGCCGTCGAAGGAAAACCTCTAGAAGATCCATGCCTGTCACTCCGTCGCGAATAAGCTGGACCATGCGCTCCATCAGCATCCTAACCTGAGCCTTCTCCTCTGGGAGCACCTTCAGAGAAGATGGCTTGTTCGCTCAGTCCATAGAGAACGGAGGGAGACCAGTCGACTGTCCTGGCGTCGACTGGTCTTGGCAGTAGAACCAGGTCGACTGCCACCCTCGAACTGACTCGGGAAGGGTCATAGCTGGAAAGGCACTCTTACTCCTCATCTGAACCCCGAAACCCCCGCACATCTGAATAACTTGGGTTCTCGTGTCATTCGGGCTAGCCTTTTTCACCGTCTGGGAGTGACAGGTGAAAATGTGTTTGAAGAGGCCCCAGTGCGGCCGGCAACCCAGGAAGTTTTCGCACAAAGACACGAAAGCAGCAAGATAGGCAATGGAGTTGGGCGTGAAGTGATGGAGTTGTGCACCAAAAAAGTTCAGAAACCCCCGGAAGAAAAGATTCCGTGGCAGAGAAAACCCGCGATCTACATGGGTGGCTAGGAGGACGCACTCACCCTCCTGAAGGTTGCGGCTGCCACTCCTTCCCCGGGAGCCTCGCTGACCCATGGGGGATCAGTCCCTCGTTGGCTAGGTCATCGAGATCCTTCTGCGTGATGGTCGAGCGGATCCAATCTCCCTGGATCCAGCCCCGACTGGGCGCTCTCCCCTTCGCCTTCGTCGTCGCCTTCTTCGCCCGCTCCAAAGCACTCGGCTTTTCCTTCACCATCGTCGCCGAGGGGGCACGCAAGGAGCAGTAGGGCAGAGGCGAAAGCAAGCGCAGCGGGCGGACTCGAGGAGGGAGAGGAGATTGGGGCGCACTGTTTGAAAAAAAACCGTCCGGCGCCTTATATGAATCCTCTTCCGAGTGGCTGTTTGGTAGGCCCGGACGATCCTGTCAAATCCCGCAACAGTCGCGCGCGCGGTACGTCGCGAAAAAGGTGGCATGGAAATCGAGGCTTCCCTGCCTTATCCCATCCGAGTACGACGGTTTCCTCCGCCCCGCGCGCTTCCCAAAAATTCAGATCCCACTAAATCCGCGGACAGCAAGGCAACTTGTCAGACCGAAGATTTCTTCTGATCTGTCGCTCGGAGATCTCCAAGTATAGAAAGATCACTCGACCTATATCCAGAATGGATCAAGGCGACTAAAAAAGAAGTTGATGTCGTCACCTATGGTCATTTGATCCAGAACAAGACATACTCATAGAATAGAAAGAGGAGTTAGAAGAATTCTCAACTCCTTCCTCACTCAGACCTCGATCCATTCGGGGGCTAACGATGAAGTCATGTACCTAGGATAGGGTCATGGACCTGACCAAGGTACCCTCCCCAAGGACATCTTTAGATGAAGCCATCTTCCAGTCGACCTAGAGGGACTCCACTCGACTGATTGGAAGACACTCGACATACTTGAAGACACTTGACCATGAAGACTCACTCGACCATCGGGAGTTCAAGATCTACTCTGTATCCAAACGGTCTGTAATTAAGTAGTCTTTATGGTCATGATGACACTTTATGTAGGGCGTTACCAGTAATGCCAGGCCTTAATGTACTTTAACCCTCCGCTATGTGGGCTGGCTGGGGTCTTGGCATCCTCTATATAAGCCACCCCCATCCACTGGCAGAAGGGTTCACACCCCTGTAACTCTCACACATATAATCCAGTCGACCGCCTCCGGGCTCCGAGACGTAGGGCTGTTACTTCTCCCGAGAAGGGCCTGAACTCGTAAAACTCTTGTGTGCACAACTACTTCATAGCTAGGATCTTGCCTCTCCTTAGTACCAGCCGAGTGCATGTCTCCGGACCAGAGTGCTTCAGCAGAGCCATCAGAGTCGCGGTGATTCCTCCCAAATTCAGGTTGGCGACTGGAGTCAGCAAGTTCAACGGTAAGTCTAAGCCCGATACTTGGCTTGAGGACTACCGAGTGGCTGTTCAGATCGGCGGCGGGAATGACGAGGTGGCCATGAAGCATCTGCCTCTTATGTTGGAAGGGTCAGCCAGAGCATGGCTGAATCAGTTGACACCTAGCAGCATTTACACTTGGGAGGACCTCTCCTGAGTGTTTGTCAGAACATTTGAAGGAACATGCAAGCGACCAGCAGGACTGACAGAGCTGTAATCTTGTGTGCAGAAGTCGAATGAGACTTTGAGGGATTACATCCAGAGATGGATCACACTACATCACACAGTAGAGAATGTATCTGATCACCAGGCGGTCTGCGCCTTCAAGGAGGGCGTAAAGTACAGAGATCTAAGCCTGAAATTCGGTCGAACCGAAGACATGTCTCTGAGTCGAATGATGGAAATAGCCACCAAATATGCCAATGGTGAGGAACAGGATCGGCTCCGGAGCGGTAAGCATAAGTCAGTCGCCCAGGAAACCGGAGGAGGGAACTCTAGTCGGAAGCAGAAGCGGAAAGCCGAGCCAGCCGCTCCTGGAGAAGCCTTGGCCGTGACTCAAGGGAAGTTCAAAGGAAAGCCCAAAGGGCCTTGGAACCCCAAAAAGGTAAAAGATAAAGAAGGAAACGACATGATGGATTTACCGTGTCACATCCACACGAAGAAAAATGAAGAGGGTAACTTCATTTACCCGAAGCATACCACTCGACAGTGTCGACTCCTGATACAGTAGTTCCAAGGAAAGCAGCACAAGGATAAAGAAAAAGAGTCGGACAAAGTTGAGGACAAGGAGGACAGTGACGAGCAATATCCGTAGGTCAATTCCACCCTGATGATTTTTGCTGACGTTGAGAGCAAAAACCGACTGAAAGTTATAAACCGGGAGGTGAATATGGCTGCTCCGTCAACACCCAATTACATGAAGTGGTCTCAAACTGCCATTACATTCGACTAGTCTGATCACCCGACGCACATAGCCACCCCTGGGAGGCAAGCGCTGGTGGTCGACCCAGTCGTTGAGGGCACTCGACTGACTAAAGTGTTAATGGATGGCGGCAGTAGTTTGAATATACTGTATGTCGAGACGTTGAAAGGGATGGGCATTCCAATGTCCAGACTCAGCACAAGCAACATGAGTTTCTATGGAGTCATTCCTAGCAAGGCCGCGTCACTCGGCCAGATCGCTCTTGATGTGGTTTTTGGTGATTCAAAGAATTTCTGCAAAGAGAAGCTGACATTTGAGGTTGTGGATTTCCAGAGTGCCTACCATGCTATTTTGGGCAGGTCAGCTTATGCACGTTTTATGGCCCGACCATGTTACGTGTACCTCAAACTAAAGATTCCTGGCCCTAAAGGCGTGATCACTGTCACTAGTAACCGCAAGAAGGCAGAAGAGTGCTTCCAGAAAGGCTCAAAGATCGCCGATGCTCAGATGGTGGCAGAAGAGTGGCAGGAACACCAGAGGAATGCGGACCCGAGTGATTTGTTACGAGCCAAAAAGCCTGCTACAGAATCAGCGTTCCAGTCGTTCAGTGAGACAAAGCCAGTTCACATCCACCCGACCGACCCCAACGCTGCTCCGACTCATATCTCCACAACACTCAACCCCAAATAGGAAGAAGCGTTCATCCAGTTCCTCCGTGAGAACTGGGACATCTTTGCATGGAAACCTTCTGACATGCCGGGTGTACCCAGGGGACTGGCTGAGCATCGTCTGCGAGTCGATTCAAAGGCAAAACCTGTGAAGGAACATCTGCGATGGTCCGCCATCCAGAAAAGGAAGGCCATTGGCGAAGAAGTGGCTCGGCTCCTAGCAGCAGAGTTTATCCGAGAGATTTACCACTCCGAGTGGCTCACCAATGTCGTCATGGTCCCCAAAAAGGACAATTTGCTTCGTATGTGCATTGATTTTAAGCATATCAATCGGGCCTGCCCGAAAGATCATTTTCCTCTTCCCCGCATCAGCCAAATAGTCGACTCGACTGCGGGATGTGAGCGACTGTCTTTCTTGGATGCCTATTCCGGGTACTATCAGATCCGTCTATTTGGACCCGATGAGATCAAAACAGCTTTCATCACCCCATTCGGGTGCTTCTGTTATGTCACCATGCCATTCGGCCTCAAGAATGCCGGAGCCACGTTCATGAGGATGATTCAGAAGTGTTTACTCACTCAAGTCAGTAAGAATGTGGAAGCGTACATCGATGATATTGTGGTCAAGTCACGAAAAGGTTCTGACCTGCTGACTGACCTCGCTGAAACATTTTCCAACCTCAGGAGGTATGATATCAAGCTTAACCCATCCAAGTGCACATTCGGAGCTCCTGGTGGAAAGTTACTCGGTTTTCTCGTTTCCGAATGAGGAATCGATGCAAACCCAGAGAAAGTGGGCACTATACTCCGAATGAAACAACCTGTGCGTGTGCACGATGTTCAGAAGCTTACTGGTTGCTTGGCCGCTTTAAGTCGATTCATCTCTCGTCTCGGTGAGATGGCATTGCCTCTTTACCGACTGATGAAGAAGTCAGACAAGTTCGAGTGGACTCGTGAAGCTGACGCAGCGTTTGCAGAGCTAAAAACCCTGCTTTCCACCCAGCCGGTGCTTGCTGCCCCGATCAGCAAAGAGCCTTTGCTGCTTTACATTGCAGCCACAGGACAAGTCGTCAGTACTGTATTTATGGTCGAGCAGGAAGAAGAAGGGAAAGCCTTCAAAGTTCAGCGCCCAGTATATTACACTTCCGAAGTCCTGACCCCATCAAACCAACGATACCCTCATTATCAGAAGCTTGTATATGGGATTTATATGACCACGAAGAAAGTTGCTCATTACTTCTCTGACCATATCATCACAGTCGTCAACGACGCCCCCTTATCAGAGATTCTGCACAACGGAGATGCAATTGGTCGAGTGGCAAAATGGGCGATTGAACTTCTTCCCCTGGATATCAGATTTGAGGCAAAGAAAGCTATCAAGTCCCAAGCAATAGCAGATTTCCTCGCCGAATGACTGAACAGCAGTTACCGACTCAAGTTCACTCGGAGCACTGGACTATGTTCTTCGATGGCTCTAAAATGCTGAATGGTTCCGGTGCCGGGGTAGTGTTGGTTTCCCCACGAGGAGATAAGCTCAGATATGTACTTCAGATTCACTTTGATTCCTCCAACAATGAAGCAGAATACGAAGCACTCTTGTATGGGTTGCGTATGGCCATTTCACTCGGCGTCTGTCGCCTCATGGTCTACGGTGACTCGGATTTAGTGGTCAACCAAGTGATGAAGGAGTGGGACGTCAGAAGCCCAGCCATGACTTGCTACTGCAATGCAGTCAGAAAGCTGGAGAAGAAATTTGAGGGATTAGAGCTCCATCATGTTCCCCGACTGAAAAATCAAGCAGCCGATGACTTGGCGAAGATAGGTTCCAAAAGAGAAGCCATCCCGAGTGGCGTGTTTTTGGAGCATGTTCACACGCCATCAGTTCAAGAAGATCCTTTCACTGAAGAAGCCCTGCAGCCAAAAAGCGCCACAGATCCGACTGAAGTCGAGGTCCCAGCTATGGTCGACTTAATCATGGAAGTTCTGGTTATCACTCCCGACTGGACAGTGCCCTATATCGCGTATATTCTAAGGAAAGAGCTCCCATAGAATGAAGAGGAGGCTTGAGAGGTCGTCCGTCGATCCAAAGCCTTTACTATCATGAGGGGACAGTTGTATAGAGAAAGTACAACTAGAGTAAGCCAGAAATGCATAACACCGGAAGAGGGTCGAATGATTCTCAATGACATCCACTCGGGGACCTGTGGCCATCATGCGTCCTCTCGGACCATCGTGGCTAAAGCATACCGAGCGGGTTTTTACTGGCCCAGAGCAAATGAAATGGCAAAAGAGATAGTCGACAAGTGTGAAGGATGTCAGTTTTACTCCAACATGTCACACAAACCCTCCTCGGCCTTGAACACCAGCCTGATCGTCTGGACTTTCGCTGTTTGGGGTTTAGATATGGTTGGACCGCTGAGAACTGGCAGGAGCGGCTTCACCCATGTACTGGTGGCAGTCGACAAGTTCACCAAGTGGATCGAAGCCAAGCCCATTAAAAATATTGATGCCGACACTGCCATCAGCTCCATCAGAGAATTAATATTCAGATATGGAGTTCCGCATAGCATCATCACTGATAATGGGTCAAACTTCGATTCCGATCAATTTAAAGCTTTCTGCGCCTCCCAAGGCACGAGAGTCGACTACGCTTCAGTCGCCCACCCCCAGTCGAATGGACAAGCAGAAAGAGCAAACGGCCTAATTCTCAAAGGACTGAAACCCCGGTTGATGCGCGACCTCAAGCACGCAGCGGGCGCGTGGGTCGACGAACTTCCATCAGTTCTTTGGGGATTGAGGACTACTCCAAATTGGTCGACTGGGAGGACTCCATTCTTTCTGGTCTACGGAGCTAAGGCGGTTCTGCCAAGCGACCTGCTGCACAATGCACCGCGAGTCGAGCTCTACTCTGAAGCTGAAGCAGAACAAGCACGGCAGGACGCGATCGACCTTCTAGAAGAAGAAAGAGAGATGGCCATGATCCGATCGACCATCTATCAGCAAGACTTGCGTCGATTCTACGCCAGAAATGTGAGGAGCCGAGCCTTCCAAGAAGGAGACTTGGTCCTCCGACTGGACCAACAGAAGCCACACAAACTCGCCCCTACTTGGGAAGGCCCCTTCATTGTTACCAAGGTTCTCCACAACGGAGCATACCGACTTTACAACATCGACCGCCAGATCGACGAGCCACGATCTTGGAATGCGGATCTGCTCCGCCCCTTTTATACTTAAATATTCACTCGGATGAGTTGTAATAAAAGTACTTATGTAGTTTATTTATCAAAGACAAGAGTTTCATAATTTTCCCGGTGATTGTTATTACTTTTGCTCCCATAAATCAGTCCCCCAGTGGGTGGCTTAGCTGCGAATCTGTTTCGCCTAAGTTTGTAAAAAAAATCCTACCGAGTAGTAAGCCAGCCTTCCACTCGGAGGCTTAGCTGCGAATCCGTTTCGCCTAAGTTTAAAACAAAATCCTACCGAGTGGTCAGCCAGCCTTCCACTCGGAGGCTTAGCTGCAGTACAAGTACTCGCCTAAGTTAAAACAAAATCCTACCAAGTGGAGAGCAAACCTCCCACTCGGGGGCTTAGCTGCAGCCCAGTGCTTGCCTAAGTTTTTGAAATCCTACCGAGTGGTAAGCCAGCCTTCAACTCAGGGGCTTAGCTGCAACCTAGTGTCCGCCTAAGTATAAAAAGCAACGTACGCTCCACAAGGAGGACGAGGTGCAGGTCGACTCCTGCCTTCTTCTTCCGAGCTACGCCACAAATACAACATGCGCTCCGTAAGGAGGACGAGGCGCAGGTCGACTCCTTCCTTCTCCTTCCGAGCTATTCCACAAATACAACGTGCGCTCCGCAAGGAGGACGAGGTGCAGGTTGACTCCTGCCTTCTTCTTCCGAGCTACGCCACAAATACAACATGCGCTCCGCAAGGAGGATGAGGCGCAGGTCGACTCCTGCCTTCTCCTTCCGAGCTACGCCACGAATACAACGTGCGCTCTGCAAGGAGGACGAGGCGCAGGTCGACTCCTTCCTTCTCCTTCCGAGCTATGCCACCAATACAACATGCGCTCCGCAAGGAGGACGAAGCGCAGGTCGACTGCTACCTTCTCCTCCAAAGCTTTGCCACAAAAATCCCACCGAGTGGAGAGCAAACCTCCCACTCGGGGGCTTAGCTACAGCCCAGTGCTCGCCTAAGTTTCTAAAATCCTGCCGAGTGGAGAGCAAACCTCCCACTCGGGGGCTTAGCTATAGCCTAGTGCTCGCCTAAGTTTCTAAAATCCTACCGAGTGGAGAGCAAACCTCCCACTCGGGGGCTTAGCTGCAGCCCAGTGCTCGCCTAAGTTTCTAAAATCCTACCGAGTGGAGAGCAAACCTCCCACTCATGGGCTTAGCTGCAGCCCAGTGCTCGCCTAAGTTTCGAAAATCCGATCGAGTGGAGAACAAACCTCCTACTCGGAGGTTTAGCTGCAGCCCAGCACTCGCCTAAACATGACGAGTACAAGTCGACTGCAATTTTTGCTTCGTCCCTACCTGCAAAAGAGCATCACAGATTCTAGTATATATTCCAATCCAAGGATGATGATTGTTCGAAAGCAGAAACAAACATGTTCAACGGCAAACCAAGTTCGGATAGCATCCTACGGATCCAGAAGCGCTCAGGCATCAAGCCTATTAAGGTTTATCTGTTACAAAAATCACTCGGCATTCCGAGGCAAATTCAAAGCATCAAGTATAGAAGTTTTTTACCCCTCCTGCGGAGGGCTGGAAGGTGCAACAAACTCGTCCAGGTCGATTCCGTCCGCGATCCGAGTGGCTGTAGCGATGAAGGTCTCCATGAAAGAACGGAAGTTATGCTTCCTGGTATTGGCCACCTTGAGAGACACCAGCTTGTCTTCTCTCGCTTCCTTGCAGTGAACACGGACTAGAGACAGGGCAACGTCGGCGCCACACCTGGTGGAAGACTTCTTCCATTCTTGCACTCGACTTGGAACTTCGTTCAGTTGAGTCATCAGAGACTCGAGGTCATTCTGAAGTGTTTCTTCCGGCCAGAGTGCTATGTCGATGTGCGATGTTGCGGCCTTCAGTCTCGCCAGATAGTCAACCATAGCAGCAACACGAGACTCGAGACGGAGCACGTTCATAGCAGCTTCGTCCTTCATGGGAGAGTTGATGGGATCCAAGCTAGTCTCCACTCGACTAGTCTCCTCTTCAAAATTTTGGCAGAATTTTGTGGATGCGATCCAAAGATAAGCTAATGTTCCCACAAAGTCAGTGATCACCAGTCGGATATAATGGGTTACCTTCGAGCATGAGGACTAACTTCTTGGCGAGACCTCCCAGATAACCCTCCAAGTCGTTCTTCTTTCCCGACAGTTCGCTAGCTTTGTCACTCAGGGCTAGCTTCTCACGCTTCTGTTAGGTGACTTCCTTGTTGGCCGCGTCGAGAGCAGTTTTCAGAGTGGCATTCTCCTCTTCAAGTTTACTGATTGAAGCCAACTTCTCTTCGGCAAGCTTCGTCTTGTCCGAAGCAGCTTTCTGCGCCTCGGCAAGGTCAAGGTCCTTTTTCTTCAGAGCATCCTTCAGTTTATCTGCAAAACAACAGTGAGATCAGACTCGAAAATGGACAAAAATAAGGACAGTCGTCAAGATTCTCACCAAACATCCCTTTTGCCTCCTCCTTCGACTTCGTGAAGTTCTCCTGGACAAGCTTCAGATCAAGTTCAAGCTGGATATGCTTGTTCTCCAACTAAATATAACGAGAAACAAGGTCGCAAGATTTCTGCGGAAGATCAGTCGACAGACATCAAAGATAAATCACTTCCGAGTGACTAAGAGAAAAATAGTAGCACTTCTAAGACTACAGCCAAATCAAAATACTCAACTATATTCTCGGGGACTACACCCAGCGGGTGCACTCAGAGTGCCCCCACTGGTTCTACCGGCTCGGATCAATCAGTCGACCAGAAGCAGCTAACTGTCAGCAGTTAGACACAAAAAAAACGACGAAGAATTCTTCAGACCATAGCCGACTACTAGCAGTCGACCACGGTCTCGGGGACTACACCCAGTGGGTGCACTCAGAGTGCCCCCACTGGTTCCATGATTCCATTCGGCTAGATCGAGTAAAGAAAGTAAAAGAGAAAAAAGTTCAAGACATAAAGACTACAGTCGACTGCCAGCAGTTCACCGTAGTCTCGGGGACTACACCCAGTGTGTGCACTCAGCGTGCCTCCACTAATCCAGACATTCCAATAGACACACCCACAGGGTGCATGACAAACATTAAAGATTTTCAGTCAGTGTTCAACTAACCTGGACATTGCTCTGAAGAGCTGAACTCGCGTCATAAGCTACTTGGCTAGCGGCTCGGATTGCCTTCACCTGCTCCATCATGATCTACGCTTGGCGTATGGCTTCCTTGGCAGCGCCTGCTTGGTCCTTCGGGACATGGTAGGTGGAGAAGAGAGAAGGCGGATCAGCACTCGACGACGAAGGACGGGCACTCGTCAACGGCTCCGCAAAGGACACGGTAGCGCGAGCAACATTGCTCCCCTCCGGAATCAATGGTTCAGGTGCTGACACAACCTGAGCAGTCTTGCCAGCAGTCGCCTTCCTGCTCCTCCTCGGCCTCAGCAGTGCTTCACCGTTATCGTCAGGGAGATTGATGATAACGCTAGGTGGAGCTGCAGAAAAAGTTCAAAGTCAAAAATGAAGATCCAATCGACCGAAAGTGAAACTGCGTAGATCATACCAGGATGGGAAGTTGCAGCATCCTCCATTTCTTGGTCTTCATGTCTGGCTGAAGTCTCAGAAGTAGCAGCACTGCAATTTCAGAATTCAGTCGGTCAGCGATCGGGTCGACCAAGAATATATCCATATTAAAAGGGAAAACATGAGTTATGTTATTACCCAGAAACAGTCGGAATCTCCATCCTCATCTTCGGTAAGGCCTTCGCCGGTTTTGTCGGTGCCGCTCGGGGTTGCTTCGAAGCTTTCTCAGTCGGCGCCGGAGTAGTCGTCCGAGGGCGTTTTGTCGATTGCCCAGCAGGCACGACTCCCTTGCCACGCTCGACTCCAAGGTCGTGGGCGAGCTTGGACCGTCTTTCAGTGCGAGGAGGCTCGACTGCCTCCTCCTCTTCCTCCTCCTTTTCCTCTTCAGAACCAGCATCTTCATCACCCTCGTCGCCGTCCGACTCCCACTCCTCCTGGCTTTTGCCTCCGCTTCCTTCTTCTTCTTCAGTCTATTCTTGCGCCCCGTTGGGCATCGAGTACATCTCGGTAGTGATCTGGGAGACAACAAACAAAATTTCAGTCGACCGGATTGCAACAAAGCGGAATGAAGAAAACAAGAGGCACAGTCGGTAGAATGTGGTCAAACCTTGTCTGGTTCGTAGGACTGGTCGAGTGGCGGGATCCTCCTGGCTCCACGAGGATTGTCCCTGTTCCCTGTGATGGTGGTCATCCACCTCTCTAGAGTGACATCATCGACCTCCTCCGGGTGGACTCGAGAGGTGTCTTCGGAACCAGAGTACAACCACATTGGATGCCCCCGATACTGAAGTGGCTGAATGCGCCGTCGAAGGAAAACCTCTAGAAGATCCATGCATGTCACTCCGTCACGAATAATCTGGCCCCCGCGCTCCATCAGCATCCTAACCTGAGCCTTCTCCTCCAGGAGCACCTTCAAAGAAGATGGCTTGTTTGCTCGGTCCTTGGAGAACGGAGGGAGACCAATCGACTGGTCTTGGCAGTAGAACCAGGTCGACTGCCACCCTCGAACTGACTCGGGAAGGGTCATGGCTAGAAAGGCACTCTTACTCCTCATCTGAACCCCGAGACCCCCGCACATCTGAATAACTTGGGTTCTCTCGTCATTCGGGCTATCCTTTTTCCCCGTCTGGGAGCGACAGGTGAAAATATGTTTGAAGAGGCCCCAGTGTGGCCGGCAACCCAGGAAGTTTTCGCACAAAGACACGAAAGCAGCAAGATAGGCAATGGAGTTGGGCGTGAAGTGATGGATTGTGCACCAAAAAAGTTCAGAAACCCCCAGAAGAAAAGATTCGGTGGCAGAGAAAACCCACGATCTACATGGGTGGCTAGGAGGACGCACTCACCCTCCTGAGGCTGTGGCTGCCACTCCTTCCCCGGGAGCCTCGCTAACCCATGGGGGATCAGTCCCTCGTTGACCAGGTCATCGAGATCCTTCTGCGTGATGGTCGAGCGGATCCAATCTCCCTGGATCCAGCCTTGCGGGAGGCCGGACCGCGATGAGGATCCGCCCCGACTGGGCGCTCTCCCCTTCGCCTTTGTCGTCGCCTTCTTCGCCCGATTCAAAGCAGCCGTCTTTTCCTTCACCATCATCGACGACGAGGCACACAAGGAGCAGCGGGGCGGAGGCGGAAGCAAGCACAGCGGGAGGACTCGAGGAGGGAGAGGAGATTGGGGGCGCACTGTTTGAAAAAACCCCGTCCGGCGCCTTATATGAAGCCTCTTCCAAGTGGCTGACTGGTAGGCCCGGACGATCCTTTCAATTCCCGCAATAGTCGCGCGCGTGATACGTGGTGAAAAAGGTGGCGTGGAAATCGAGGCTTCCCTGCCTTATCCCATCTGAGTACTGCGGTTTCCTCCGCCCCGCGCGCTTCCCGAAAATTCAGATCTCACTAATTCCGTGGACAGCAAGGCAACTTGTCAGACCGAAGATTTCTTCTGATCTGTCGCTCGGAGATCTCCAAGTATAGAAAGATCACTCGACCTATATCCAGAATGGATCAAGGCGACTGAAAAAGAAGTTGATGCCGTCACCTACGGTCATTTGATCTAGAACAAGACATACTCATAGCATAGAAAGAGGAGTCGGAAGAATTCTCAACTCCTTCCTCACTCAGACCTCGATCCATTCAGGGGCTAATGATGAAGTCATGTACCTAGGATAGGGTCATGGACCTGACCAAGGTACCCTCCCCAAGGACATCTTTAGATGAAGCCATCTTCCCGTCGACCTAGAGGGACTCCACTCGACTGACTGGCAGACACTCGACGTACTTGAAGACACTCGACCATGAAGACTCACTCGACCATCGGGAGTTCAAGATCTATTATGTATCCAAACGGTCTGTAATTAAGTAGTCTTTATGGTCATGATGACACTTTATGTAGGGCGTTACCAATAACGCCAGGCTTTAATGTACTTTGACCCTCCGCTACGTGGGCTGGCTAGGGTCTTGGCATCCTCTATATAAGCCACCCCCCTCCACTGGCAGAAGGGTTCACACCCCTGTAACTCTCACACATATAATCCAGTCGACCGCCTCCGGGCTCCGAGACGTAGGGTTATTACTTCTCCCGAGAAGGGCCTAAACTAGTAAAACTCTTGTGTGCACAACTACTCCATACCTAGGATCTTGCCTCTCCTTAGTACCCCCCTACATTACTGTCAGACTTAGAACCACGACAAGTAGTACTAGCAGTATGTGTAGATTTGTCTACTTTTTGCTTAGTATGTTCATGTTTAGATAAGAGTTAGTATGTTGTCAATGCAGTTAATGCCATGCTAGTGATTTATCTATGGATTAAATTACTCAAAAAATTGCCTATTAACTCAGCAATCCAAAAACCTATTATGTATAGGAATTTTTTGGCAAGTGGCTTTGCCGCTGCACTGAAACCGGATAAGTTTACCGGTACATATTTTAAGCATTGGCAGACTAAGACCACTTTATGGCTCACAACTATGAACATGTTCTGGGTCACCGATGTCTCCACGGGAACGATTGCTTCTGAATAGGAGAAGGTGTTCAGGGAGACCACCGTTGTGTTTCTCAGAGCAGTTCTTAGCGTGATGGCAGATAAATTGGTTGCCACATATTTACATGTGCATGTCACCAAGGACTTGTGGGAGGCGCTCGAATCTAAGTTCGGGGCCACCGATGCCGGGAGCGAGATGTATATTATAGACAGTTCCATGATTACAAGATGGTTGAAAACCGTCCTGTATTGGAGCAGACTCATAAGATAATATGCATTGTTAAGGAGCTTGAGATTCTTAAGTGCGATTTACTGGGCAAGTTTGTCGTGGGCTGCATAATCGTTAAGCTCCCTAATTCCTGGAGGAACTTTGCCACCACTCTGAAACATTAGAGGCGTGAATTCTCTGTGGAGGATGTCATTGGCCATCTAAGTGTTGAGCAGAATTTGAGGGCAAAGGACTCGCATGGAAAAGGGGCCGAAGGGACTTATGTCGCCAACATGGTGAACCAGAGGAACTTCAACTCCCACAAGCCCAAGGGAAAGAACGATGTCCAACACAATACCAACTTTAAGAAGAAGGGTAAGAAGACCTTCAAGAAGAACAAGAAGGACGAGGGCTACTTTACTTGTGGTTTGGTTGAACATTGGGCCAACAAGGGCCCAAACAAGTTTCAGAAGTCAGGACAAGACTCCAAGTCTGTCAACATGATTGTGGGCAACAACGAGAATGGTGCATCTGGGTATGGTAATTTATATACTGTTTTTCAGTGTTTCAGCCCACCGATTGGTGGGTGGACACGGTGCAGGTGTTCATGTATGTGCTGACATTTCATTGTTCTCTTCTTACCAGGTCACAAGCCACGGGTCCATATTGATGGGGAATGGCGCGAGTGCTTTTGTTCATGGTGTTGGCACGGTCAATCTGAAGTTTACTTCGGGAAGGATCCTGCAGCTAAAAAATGTGCAGCATGCCCCCGCCATCAAGAAGAACCTCGTTAGTGGATCCCTTCTATGTAGAGAAGGGTTTAAGTTGGTATTCGAGTCTAATAAATTAGTTGTTACTAAGTATGGACTATTTGTTGGAAAAGGTTATGAGAGCGGAGGGATGTTCCACCTTTCCCTCACAGATTTCTATAATAAACTCATGAACCATATTCATTCGAGTGTTAATGAATCCGAAGTTTGGCATTCAAGTCTTTGTCACATAAGTTTTGGTGTTATGACGCGGCTAGCTAAGTTGGATTTAATCCCGAGTTTCACTTTAGCCAAAGGCTCTCAGTGCCTTTCATGTGTGCAAGCTAAGCAACCTCGCCAGCCTCACAAGGCTGCGGAGGAGAGACACTTGGCACCATTAGAACTCACACATTCTGATCTTTGTGAGATAAATAGTGTGTTGACTAAAGGTGGAAATAAATACTTCATGACATTGATAGATGATTCCACTAGATACTGCTATGTGTACCTGTTAAATACTAAAGATGAGGCTCTACACTACTTTAAAATCTATAAGGCAGAAGTTGAGAATCAGCTTGAAAATAAAATTAAATGCGTCCGGTCAGATCGTGGTGGAGAGTATTTCTCGAGTGAGTTTGGTTCCTTTTGTGCGGAACACGGCATTATTCATGAGAGGACGCCTCCCTATTCTCACCAGTCAAACGGGGTTGTCGAGCGGAAAAACCGTACTCTAACTGATTTGGTTAATGCCATGTTAGATACTTCGGGTTTATCCAAGGCATGGTGGGGGAGGCTATATTGACGGTATGTCATGTCCTGAATAAAGTTTCGACAAAGGATAATGAGATCACTCCCTATGATAAATGGGCGAAGAGAAGGACAACACTCTTGTACTTGCGTACTTGGGGCTGTTTGGCAAAAGTCAATGTGTCGATCCCCAAAAAACGTAAGCTTGGACCCAAGACTGTGGACTACATTAATTTGGGCTATGCTAAGAACAGCGTTGGCTATAGATTTCTAGTAGTGAAATCTGAGGTACCTGACCAGAAGGTTGATACAATTTTGGAGTCTAAGGATTCTACATTCTTCAAGGATATTTTTCCTATGAGAGATATGCAAAGCACTTCTAGACAAGAATCTAAGGAGACTCCTGAGCCTGCCATTCCTATGGAATATTATGAATGAACACATGATGAAAATCCTGAGGAGGATGACGAGGGAACCCTTGGTAGGGGCAAGAGACAAAGGACTGCAAAGACCTTTGGTGATGATTTCTTCGTGTACCTCGTGGATGATACTCCCACTTCTATTTCAGAAGTGTATGCCTCTCCAGAAGCTGACTACTGGAAGGATGCGGTCCGTAGCGAGATGGAGTCCATCATGGCTAACAGGACATGGGAGATCACTGAGCGTCCCCATGGTTGTAAACCATTGGGATGTAAGTGGGTGTTCAAAAACAAGGTTAGGCCTGATGGTACGATTGAAAAGTACAAGGCTAGGCTTGTGGCCAAGGGCTATGACCAGAAAGAAGAGGAAGATTTATTCGATACTTATTCACCTGTGGCTAGGCTGACTACCATTCGAGTATTACTCTCGTTGGCGGCCTCGCATGGTCTTCTCATCCACCAGATGGATGTTAAGACGGCTTTTCTGAATGGAGAGCTAAACGAGGAAATCTACATGCAATAGCCAGATGGCTTTGTGATATATGGTCAGGAAAGAAAGGTGTGTAGGTTGCTGAAATCTTTATATGGCCTAAAGCAAGCACCTAAGCAATGTCATGATAAGTTTAATACAACTCTGACATTTGTTGGCTTTGTTGTTAATGAAGCTGACAAATGTGTATACTATCGCCATGGTGGGGGCGAAGGAGTTATACTGTGCTTGTATGTTGATGACATACTAATATTCGGAACCAATCTCAAAGTCACTGAGGAGGTCAAGTCATTTCTATCTCAGAACTTTGAGATGAAAGACCTTGGGTGTGGCTGATGTTATCTTGAACATCAAGCTACTGAGAGATAATGAGGGTGGGATCACACTTCTGCAATCCCATTATGTTGAGAAGGTGTTGAGTCGTTTCGGATATTCAGATTGCACACCATCTCAAACACCATATGATCCTAGCGTGTTGATTCGAAAGTTCGAAGGCACGGTGTCGGTGTCAAAACCGGCGGATCTCGGGTAGGGGGTCCCGAACTGTGCGTCTAGGCAGATGGTAACAGGAGACAAGGGACACGATGTTTTTACCCAGGTTCGGGCCCTCTCGATGGAGGTAAAACCCTACTCCTGCTTGATTAATATTGATGATATGGGTAGTACAAGAGTAGATCTACCACGAGATCAGAGAGGCTAAACCCTAGAAGCTAGCCTATGGTATGATTGTTGTTCATCCTACGGACTAAAACCCTCCGGTTTATATAGACACCGGAGAGGGCTAGGGTTACACAGAGTCGGTTACATTGGGAGGAGATCTACATATCCGTATCGCCAAGCTTGCCTTCCACGCCAAGGAAAGTCCCATCCGGACACGGGACAAAGTCTTCAATCTTGTATCTTCATAGTCCAGGAGTCCGTCCAAAGGTTATAGTCCGGTCATTCGGACACCCCCTAATCTAGGACTCCCTCGGTAGCCCCTGAATCAGGCTTCAATGACGACGAGTCCGGTGCGCAGATTGTCTTCGGCATTGCAAGGCGGGTTCCTCCTCCGAATACTTCATAGAAGATTTTGAACACAAGGATAGTGTCCGGCTTCTGCAAAACAAGTTCCACATACCACCATAGAGAGAATAATATTTGCACAAATCTAATCTGCTGACGTATTCCGCAGCGTGACATCATGCCACGGCCAAGCCTTTATTCGAATCATTTTACTGTCCCACCTCAGCACGTTTAGCGAGGCGGTTTCGTTGGCACGTCTTGTCAAAGCAAAGATCGTGCCCCCTTATTCCGGGATTCTCACCAATACGGGCGTGGGTAACCCAATCGTGCATGTTGGTATGTCTCCTCAATCGAAGGCGAGTCCCAAACGGTCGCGGGGAGGGCTCTTGGTATTCAACCTCTTTATAAAGAGACCAAGGCTCGAATCCTTTCTATCAATCTCAATCAAATCCGCCTCCCACCTTGAGTTCCAACACCCAAAGCTCCAGATTCAGGCGCTTCGCACCTCCGATGATGTCCGGCTCCGACCTTCAAGGCTGGTGGATGCCTTCCTCCGTTACGGAAGAAGACGTGCGAAAGCTAAGAGATGCCAGGTATCTAACCGGCAAAATCTCGCATAGGCTGCCTGCTCAAGGGCAGGTTATTCCCACTCCCAAGCCTGGTGAGAGCATGGTGTTCGCGTCTCACTTCCTTCGGGGGCTAGGCTTCCCGACGGACCCCTTCGTGAGGGGGCTCATGTTTTATTACGGGCTGGAATTTCACGACTTAGCTCCAGAGTCCATCCTCCATATCTCATCGTTCATTGTCGTGTGCGAGGCCTTCCTCCATATTACTCCTCACTTCGGACTGTGGCTTAAGACCTTCAAAGTAGAGCCGAAGATGATCGAGGGGCAACACGCAGAGTGCGGAGGTGCTGTTATAAGCAAGAATGCCGACGCTCCATGGCCCGAGGGCTCTTTTCAAGAGGAGTTCAGCTTATGGTAACGAGAGTGGTTCTATATCACAGCTCCCAGGGGCACCAAATGGGTGGCGCCACCTGCCTTTCGCTCGGGTCCCCCACCACAGCTAGCGTCATGGGTCAATAAAGGGCTTAAATAGGGGCCGTCCAAGGACGTGCCCTTGTTGCAGGGCCGCGTTCGAGATCTCCTAGAAAGAGATATCAATCTGGCCATAGTGACGCAGGTTATGTTGATTCACCGCATCCTACCCTGCAAATGTCGCCCCCTTCGCCTGTGGGAGTTTAATCCGGAAGGACCATGAGCCCTCCAACATTTTGTGGGCGCGACGCCCATGGAGATGTACAAATTGTTCTTCGGATCACAAGCAATGTGTCTAGACTCGTCCGAAGACGCAGGTCTGAGCTGCAATCGCCCGGATACTCAAGTAAGTAGCCCCGTACCCGGACACGCTATCCGTATATTTATCATAAAATTGCCCTTAAAAGAGTTGTCCCTTAAACAGGAGTGGATAGCGAAAGCAAAGCTAATCAGGTGTCCGACCCCCCTCCCTGAGACTACGCCGGATCCCGTGTTAACCAGGATGCTGGAGGTTGCGCCTTTGGAAGAAGGTGAAGAGGGGAACAAGGAAGCTACCGCCTCCCCAAAGGCGGCTGCCAGGAAAGGAGGAATTGAGAATTCCTCTAACCAGGGGAAGAAGAGGACCGCCTCTGAAGACCCGGAGGCCATGGTCTCAAAGCGGGGGAAGAAATCTTTGTCAGAGGGTCCGGCGCCAGGGGGTGCCTCGGTCGCATTGCGCCCCCAAGGGGATCAGCTCTCCACCAAGCCGTAAGTAAAGAGGGGGGTTTGAAAATGAGAGACATCCTTGTTCTATTTCTGAGGAAGATAACCGAAATTTTACCTTGTAGTTCGGATCTCAGCCCTTCTCAGCAGAGCTCATCTTCAGGGGATCTTCGTTCGGAGATGATGGAGAGTGGAACGCCTCCCCCTATCGTACCGCCTTGCGAGGCGGGCGACCCTGAGGTGTCGTCATGGAGGGTTTCTCCAATTCTGGCAGGGCCGGAAGGCAATCATATGGCCCCCAACGCCCTCCGTGTCCGGCCTTCGAAAAAGGCCATCGGACGAGTCCGGCACCGTCCAGTGCATGGTCAGAGGAGCTGAAGGATCTGCTCGGGCGAGCGTCTATCTAAGAACACCGTGCGTTGATGGATACGGTGATTGGAAGGATTTCATCCGCGGAGAGCGGGTTGTACGAGGCCGTCAGGAGTTTACTAGCAGGTTTTGAGGTACGCAAAATGATGTACCTTTTGACAGATCCGCATATATAAGATGCGCCCTGTATAGATAGTAGCCCCTGAGACTCGGTGCGTTGTCAAAAATGACGGTGTGCCGAGGATCATAATCCCAGGTATGATATGTCGCCTTTCCTATGTAGGTGGCGAAGTGTCCGGTGGCTAGCCAGACTGATGAATTTTCCGAACTAAAGCGGCAACTTGACATGGCAGATGCCGACATCGCGCTTGTCAACAAGCGGCTGGACGAGGCACAAGGTATGTAATTTCTCCGAAGACACCTGGTAAGAGGAGCTTGATGCTCGTACCTTACAACATGTGTGCTTGATGCAGATGGTGCCGCTGCCATGGAGAAGCTTCGTGCGGAACTTGCCCGAGCCAAGGAGCAGGCCAGGAAAAGCGATGCGGCTGCCTTAAAGGCAGCTGAAGAGCTGAAAGCCGAATAGGCTGCTCACTGCCAAAGCAAGAAGGAAATGGCCGAGATGGCTGTAAAGTTGAAGAATGCTGCCGACCATTGTAAGGTTCTTGAAAAAGAAGATCGGGTGGTACAGAAGGACCTAGAGAAGGTCACGACCGAGGCCAAGGATACTCGCTCTACGATGAGAGCTATGAAGGAGGAGCTACGTCAGGCCGGAGATATCACGGCTGGAAAGCCCTTTATGTTGCGGATGAAGTTCAGGGATCCTAAATACGCTCCGTTGGACCGGCAGTGGAGTGCGGCAAACACTTATCTGGACTTGGCGGTGAGTGCCGTGGACGCGGCCGAACACTTCCTGATCAAAAGGACCACGAAGTGGACAAGCTTTTTTGGTCGCAGTTCCACAATCCAGAGCGCCCACTTCCATTAACCGATCGTTTGGCCGCATGGGCAGAGCTGAATAGGTTATCCGGACTCGCCATGAAGTATGTCGTGAGTCATCTGTGGCCAAAAAGGCCCGAGCCGAAGAGTTATTTTAGCTTGGTGCAGCAGTTCCTCGGTGCGGTGCCGCATATTAATGCAATGAAGAGGTCGGCGTGCATAGAGGGTGCGCAGATGGCTCTTGCCCGTGTCAAGACATACTTGGCGGAGATGAAGGCCAGTGTTGTTGCATCCCAAGATTCGGACGAAAGCCGAGTACCTGCCGAGCACTATTTTCAGGAAGTTCTGCAGGGCGCTCGTTTAATAGAGACGCAGTGCTAGAAGGATGTTATGTTCGAATAACATGTATTATTGTAAAACAATGTTTCGATGGAATATAAAAGCTTTTTATACTTGTGCTTTCAAGAGGGCTAGGGTTACACAGAGTCGGTTACAATGGGAGGAGATCTACATATCCGTATCGCCAAGCTTGCCTTCCACACCAAGGAAAGTCCCATCCGGACACGGGACGAAGTCTTCAATCTTGTATCTTCATAGTCCAGGAGTCCGGCCAAAGGTTATAGTCCGGTCATCCGGACACCCCCTAATCCAGGACTCCCTCACACGGCTAAAGATCAACTGAGATACTCTCAAATTATTGGTTCACCGATGTACCTAGCGAGCGCAACGAGGCCTGGCATCGTGTTTACTGTGAGCAAACTGATCCGGTTTGTTTCAAAACCGGGTGATGTACATTGGCATGTTGTTGAAAGAGTTATGCGCTATCTGAAAGGTGCTATGAACTATGGACTTCACTATACCGGATACCCGTCGGTACTTAAAGGGTATAGTGATGCGAATTGGATCTCTGATGCTGATGAGATGAAGGCCACAACTGGGTATATGTTTACTCTTGGAGGTGATGCTGTTTCCTGGAAGTCTTACAAGCAAACGATCTTAACGAGGTCGACAATGGAAGCATAATTAACAGCATTAGACACATCTGGTGTCGAAGTAGGATGGCTTCGAGATCTTTTGATGGACTTGCCATTGGTTCATAAACCGGTTCTGGCTATCCTTATGAACTATGACAATCAGACTGTCATCACCAAGGTGAAGAGTTCAAAGGACAACATGAAGTCCAACAAACACATAAGAATGAGATTAAAAGCTGTCAGAAAATTAAAAACTCCGGAGTGATAGCATTGGAGTATGTCCATACGGCTAAGAATATGGCAGATCCTTTGCAAAAGGGCTATCACATGTTGTGATAGATAGTGCATCGAGGGAGATGGGTATGAGACCCACATGAGTTGCCATGGTGGTAACCCAACCTATGTGATCGGAGATCCCGTGAAGTAAGACATGAGAAAACAAGCATGTGGTGAACTGAGGAGAGTAACTACACTAACCCACTCCGTTGGAGATGCAATACTCTCGATATTGTATGGTAGGATGACTACTATCTTAATGTGTTCCAAAGCTTATGTAAGAAAGATGTTATCCTACAGAGCGATCTTTGGAGGAACACACCTATGTGAGCCCGACTACTGGTCACAGTCTATGAGATTGGGGTGATCTCTTGTGAGCTCATGAATAGGCCAGGAGTGTGACTTATATGCTCCACCCGAGGGGTTAGCCTTCGGCAGTCTAGTACTAGTAAGACATGTGGTGAAGCTTCTTTATGCCAAACTGACAATTCAAGGCATAGTCCATTGTTTAGTTGTGAAGGAGTGTAGCTACTTGCTCTAGGTGAAGCTCAACCTTAACAGGTCTTCACTGAAACACTAGTATATTGAAACAACAATTGGAACAGAGGACACAATGGGCCATCGAGATCTGGTGGGGGATTGCTGAAATTTTGAGATGGGATTTAGGCCCATATAGCAATTTCTGAAAATCTCTAAGGGCCCATGTCGGTTTATTTGGCACTAGGTGTAGTGGGAAGTTTAGTCCCACCCCAAAAGTGGAAGAGGAGTTGGACCTCCTTATAAGGGTTTCTCTTCTACATGCTATTGGAGCTTGAGAAGAGAAGAGGCCCTCGCGCATTCCTCCTCTACTGCCTACCTCACCACGCCTCGTCATGATGTGTCGTGGGTTGCGGGAATGAGCCGAGTCGGGCTCACACCTACGCGCTTATTTTTGCCAGTCACTAATGGAGAGATTTCTGACAGTTGGGCCATGATCTGAGACGTCGGATCGTGGGCTGTCACGAACTCAGACGTGGCTTGAGCCCACGTCTATATAAGTGTGTGGTGTCTCCTTACCCTAGCCTCCATGAACAGATCACATCTGCCCCCACGTGAACCGCCCACGTCGTTCCTTTGCTGCTACTGCCGCCGGTGACTCCATCCCGTCCACCGCGTACACAGTCGATGGGAGAGCAGGTCTCCGAAACCTTGTCTCTCTGGTTCCTGTACGAGAGAGAGGCAAATAGGTTTTTGGGAAGCGACTACGCGACTGCTCACCTCTGATCTGCTACTTCCTCTACGCCTGCGTCGTCTTCGTCATCACCATGTCCACCGATGCCAAACGTGCTGCCGCTGAGAAGATCAAGGCCGACAAGAAGGCCGCCGAGGATGCCACTACTGCTGTCACTGCCGCCGTGGTTTTTGCCTGGCCTACTGGAGGGTATAACATCTTTATCCCGCTCCTGTTTATTTTCGTATTAGCAGTACTAGCAGTATGTGTAGATTTGTCTAATGTTTTCTTAGTACGTGCATGTTTAGATGAGAGTCGGTATGTTGTCAATGCAGTCAATGCCATGCTAGTGATTTATCTATGGATTAAATTAGTCGAAAAATCACCTATTTACTCAGGACGCAGCCCTAGGCCCTCCTTGACCGCGACACCCACCCTCAAGATTCGCTCGATCGCACGTAGGTCACACGGCTGGCTCTCGAGGATGACCTTGATGGCCAGACAAGGGAGGACGAGGAGTGGTGTGGGACGGATCTGTTGGAAAGGTGAGAGATCGGAGACAAAAGGGGATCACGAAACATGGCTCTGAGGTTGGATCGCTGACGAGAAGGAGGTGCTAAAGGCGGGGAGGTCAAGTTGGAGGCCGTGAGATCCCTCTCACCATCTCTCATTCTCTCAGTTTCTTCCTCCCCAAACTCTCAACCCCTACCTGCCCTTCGCCTCTTCCCCCTTGTCGTCGCTCAACAGGAGGCGACTCATGTAGCCGTGAAGCGGACCGGTCCCCAGCGGATGGGTGTGGACAGCTGCAGCTGGTGCTCACGACTCCAGTGACCACAAGAATTTGTAACTTGTTAGTCTTTTTTGCAACCCCAACAAGGCCCTCATCTTCTTTGTCTACATATATGCATGATTTTTATGATTGTAAGTTCAGATAGCAATAGCTATGTTTCGTATTGCTAATATTTATTTGTTTGATGATCCCTGCATTACACTCTATGCTCATACATGATCCCACATATTCCAGGTATAATGATACTATCTTTAGTGTTCTGTTCATGGGAATTTGACAAGTCACTGCTCAAGATTTGTATCTTCTTTAGGAACGCTTTCTTGGGGCTTTGGCTAAAAATCAGTGGTGCACGTCACTCATCAGGTGGAGTTTGTACCAGTTGTTGATTTTATTATTCTGGTTATATTTTCATGAGTTAAAAGTTGTGTCTACTTCTTTTCGAGCAATCTCCAGGCATATTTATTGTATCCTTACAAAGTAATTGTATGTTAGGTAACTAATGATGGGCTAATGACATAAGCTGGGACATTCTACAAAACACTTATTTTACAGGAGGAGTTTATGGAACCGGGTAGTGCTCACCAGGATACTCTTGAGAAATTGATGTGCAATTGGGGATAATGGAGCGAGTGAGTAACTTTGCCACCCTTCAGTATGGTTAACTCTTGTGTATACTACAATTTTTGTATGCATGAGTTACCTACTGTTCTACCATTTAAAAAATCCAGGTCCAGATTTAATGTGTATGATCCAACTAGCTTTAGTTTATCGAGGTACTCTTCCTAATATTTAGCTGTAATCGCAGGTTTTAGCCAATATTTAGCATTGAGGTGTTAATGATTTAACTAAAGCCATCAAACACTATCCAACTTGTCTGTTTCTTAGACGTGTTTCCATATGCTTTTCAGTTGTTAGCGTTGATACTTATTATTATTATTATTATTATTATTATTATTATTATTATTATTATTATTATTATTATTATTATTATTATTATTGTATTCGAAATTAATATGTGTTCTGCACATGTGATGAAACTATATACTTTCTAGAGTGATTGAAGTATATACTAATTTTTATTTATGCTTGTGACGTGCTTAGTTAATTGCTTGCAAGTAGCTTGCCATTGCTGAAAGCGAGGACTCTAAATGTATTTTTGTGTTCTCCCTGATTATGTTAATCAGGTTGCATGTGTTTTGGCCGTCTATTTTTATTTGTCTACCTATACAGAATTTCAAAGATGTAATTTTCTCTCATGTAGTTGCCTCATTCTTCATATACTAACCTTCTCCTAAATGATAGATGAGGCAGGTGACTTATATCTGTTATTTTCCTTTCTGTAAATTAGTACAATAGTCTATTTTAGTCAACTTAAGGGTATGTTGAATATGATAGTTAATGAAGATGGTCATTCTTGTTGCTGAAAGTGCACAATCTGATTCATTTTAAAGTAGTTCCTTATCTTTATGACAATACTAAGCTGCTAATTTAGCAAGTGTTTCACTTCAACACAGATTGCTGCAAGAAAGAAGGCATTTTTTGCAATAAAGCATGTTGAAGGCAGTCCAAAGCAGATGAGCTTGAATTTTTTGCCGGCATAAATTTAAGGCAACCTTCTTCATGCATATTTTGTGTTCTTTCAACAATTTGTATCTAATATCAATACTCATTTTGAACAATATGCTCAGGCCAACTTTTTTGTTTGATGTTATTGGTGTGGTCTGTGTATAATTGTTGACTTGGTTGCAGTTTTAGTGATAGCTCGCCACACATTACAGAAATCTATTTTCCATTATGCAGCTCTTATGCTCATTTGTGCCCAGGTGCAGCTATAGCATGGTGAAGGAACATGGCAGGTAGAGAAGAAAGAAAGGAAGAATGATGGTAAGAACCACTGAGATACTGAGTCCGGCTAGCCAGATGAGTATCAGGAGAGTGTTTCTTCATTAGATGAGGTGACAACAATTGTTCTTTAGAGTATATTAGTTGTTTAATCATCACCAAGACAGACTAACACATACACTTTTGTTTTGTTTTGGACTGCACCCATATTTGTCTTTGCTGAATACACTATATTTACTTTAATTCTCTTTTGAGTTAGCAATACTGATCAACTAACACTATTTTAGCTGATGATTCGGGACAATATCGTCCGGTTCATTGAGCAGAGTGGTGGCAAGCATCCGAAAACACCCTTTCCAAACATAATTTTCTTTTCATCATTGTGAAGGTTGATTTTACCTATTTCACTTAAATGGTAACCTCCCTGCACTCCCATTTGTTTGCTTAGGATTCTCATTTAAATGTTGAGCACTCAGATTCTGAATATTAGCTCTTTATTACTGTTTTATTATTTTAAGAAAATAAGAGCAATGTGATTTTGTTCTTTGGAGACTGGAATTGAATAGTAGGTCCTTTTGGTACAGTCCTATTACCATTTGTGGCTAACGACGCATCAGTTCTACTAGGCATTAACATGTATTGTACCGTAGTATAATTTTTGCAGACTAGATACCTACTTCTGCTGCAGGTTACTTTTCTTTATAAAATTTGGTTCAAAGTAGCAGCTAGAGCAATGGTCTACATAACTTAACAACAGGATGAATGCCTCAAGACGGCGATCTGAACCATGTTCTCTCGCATATAAGATATGTTGCAGATCGCATTGATAATACAACTTTACAATCAGTACCGATGGCACAGACAATGATGATTCTGCCTGGCCTAAATGATTGCATATCTTTACCATCAGCTTGGTGACCGAAACTATCTATATGATCCATCTCTGCCTATGTAGCTTTGCTTATCATCAACTGATCTCAAGCCTTTATTTTGGCCTATGAAACTACATTGAATGTAATGCATACCGCTATGTATGAATATCATACCTAAGTATAATATCATACCTAAGTATCTATTTCCTTACTTCAATTATTTAATGATCAGTCTCAGAATATTCCAATTTGCAAGGTTTGAAAACTAGGTTCACTCTCGCCCTTTGCGCCATTGGCGCAACGGGTCATCTAGTAAGCCAAAAGCCGAAGCAGAAAGGCCTTATTTGGGAGCTTTTGTGGCTTTTTTTCTCAAAGTGGAAACAGTGCAAAAGCAGAAGCAAAAAGCCCAAACAAACAGGGACTTAGTTGTTTTGTGTCAATAGTATGTGTTAGTTTAACCCACTCTATTATATTGTAAATCTGGAAATTTTCATACCTATTGAAATGCATGGCAAAAATGAGGTGAGCATCATCAGGTTTTAAAGGAGGAGGCTCCAGCGAGAAATGTCTCACTACGGTGGAAAACAGAGAGGGAAGGGGAGGGTCCAACAGGAAAAGAGAAGGGTGCGTTGTGGGTGAGGGTTTTGTGTTGAGCCCACGTCTTGAAGATAACATGATGGATAACCCGTAACAACACATGGGCATTCTGCTAGTTAAGGGATATGTGTCGTATGTATGAGCTCTGCTACCTGGGTCTTGGTCCATAGATACCGAAAGGGCAATCCAGCGCAACCACGCCCCCAAAAAAAGGGTGATTTTAGTTCCTCTTTCTCATTGGACTCTTTTCACTTCTTTTTTATTTCCGCCAGTATTATTTCTAATTTTAGAATTTCCATGAATTTTAAATTTTTTGATGAATTTAAAATTTTTAATGATTAAAAAAATCAGAAATTTTAAATAGGTTCTTGAATTTTAGAAACCATGAATTATAGATAAAGTTAAAAAATCTAAAAACTTTGAGGGATTTGACAAAATATCACAAATTCAAAAAAAATAATGAATTCGAAAACTATTCATGGTTTTTAAAGTGTTCATGAATTTGAAATATGTCCATCAATTCAAAAAAAGTTCATGAAATCCAAATTTTATGAATCCAAAAAAATATCAAAATTTAAATATATGAAAACAAAAAGTGTTCATGAATTCCAACAAATGTTTGTAAATTTCTGAAATATTCTTCACCAATCCAGAAAATGTTTGCAAATTCAAAAAAGTTTGCAAGTTAAAAAGAAGTTTATGGATTTGCATAATGTTTACAAGATAGAAAAAAGTTCACAAAATTTTAAAATTTTCAGGATTTGTAAAAGGTTTATAAATGTAAAATAAAAATGAGAAACGGTAAAAATAGGAAATGAAAAATATTAATAAAGAAGAAACCCATGAAGAAGCAATCTATCCTTGTGTAAACCGCTCGCTCGTGAAGCTCTACCTTAATGGGTCGGTCCAGCCCACTAGTAATCACTGTTAGTGAGCAATATCTTATTGCTCGCAATAAGCAATGCACAGTATTTGTGCCCAAAAAGCGGTCTCTCTATCTTTTTTTGAGTGATAGTAGTCACTCTATCTACAACGACCAGGAGCTTCAGTGCCCATAGTTGCACGCCCGTGCAGCTACATCTAAACTCTCATTTCCGTAGCTCACAGTCGGTCGTGGACGGGATATGTCTCGTTTCCAGCAGAGAGCTCCTATGCAGCACCTTATGCGCCAGTTATCCAAGTGGCGCTCACGGGATCCTGTTTGTGAGCCGGCCCAGCAAAAACACTAGATCTGACCGCTCGCCAGTTGGCTGTTAATGGTTGACTATTGACTTTTTAAAAATATGAATCTATTTTTTTTAGAAAAATTGAAAAAGTTCATTCCAAAAAATAAAAAAAACAGGAATTTGAAAATGTTCACTAATGAAAGTTAGAAAAAACTAAAAAAATCATTGATTTGAAGAAAGATCACTAGAAAAAGATCGCATACTTTGTAAAAGTTCAGAAGTTGGAAAAAGTTAACAAATTTGAATTTTCCTAGAATTTGTGACGAATAAGAAAAATGTTCAGAAAATTGAAAAAATATATCGTTTTGAAACAATGGTCACGAATTTGAAAAAAAGTTCATGAATTTAAAAATGTTTATGAAATTGGAAAATATTCATACATTAAAAAAATCACGGGTTCAGAATAAAAAGTTCACAGATGCGCAAAATGTTTGCGAATATAAGAGAAGTTCATGGATTGAGAATTTGTTCACGAATTTTTGACGATTCTAAAAAAGATTGCGAACTTAAGAAAATGGAAAAAATATCAAAAATTTCTTTAAGAAAATACAAAAATAAAAAGAAAAAAATGAAAAACTAAACAAGAAAGGCCAAACAAAACAATCAAAAAGAAGAAAACCAGACTAAGAAGAAGCACAACAAAAAGAAAAAAATGTAACTATGCACAACAAGTGTGCTTTCATAGTTGATTACCGCGGTTGGAACAACAAACCCAAGAGTCCAATCGTTTGAATCTTGCAGCTACGTTTTGAAGGTTGAAAAAAAATGTAAATGGGCGAGTCTAGGACGAAGAAGAGTGTATGCCAGTTTATGGAATGCCCTATAACTGGCGATGAGGGCGCCAAATAGGAGTTGGGTTTCCAGCGAGTCCCAAGGGTATTGGGTCCGGCCTAACAAAGTGAGGCCTGCGTACTTCTAGCGACCGAGCTGCACGTTCAAACGCCTCTACTTTGGTTCTGTTTTTTTCTTTCTTCTTTTTTCTTACTTTTGTTCATATTTTGAAATATTCAACATATATGTCAAAAATTATTTTACCTAAGGTTTGAAAATTGTTCAGTGCACATTTTTAAAATGATCAATGCGCATTTTAAAAATGCTCATGTTGTGTAAAAAAAATAGTCGCACAATTTTGAAAAAAATAGATAGCATTCCAAAAAATATTCATGACATTTAGAATATGTTCAGGTGTTTCAAAAGAGTATTTATGACATTTAGAAAACGTTTATACATTGTAAAAATGTTTGAATGCCGTAAAAAATGCTTTGTACTATTCAAAAAATGTTCACGTGTTTCAAAGATATGTTCATTGCACTGTTAAAATATTTATCAATGTTAAAAAATGTTCGCATAGTGTAAGAAATATGTTTTGTACCATTATAAAAAATGTCAATGTATATTTGGAAAAAGGTTTTACATGTATTCGAAAAGTGTTCATACATGTATCTGGAAAAATGTTTATACAATGTAAAAAACAATATTCGCAAATCTTTTGTACTTTCAAAAAAAATGTTTCCATGTGTATTTCAAAAATATTTTACATGTATTTAAAGAAAATGCTCAAAACATGAATGTGTATCAAAAATATGTTGCACACAATGTAGAACGTGTATTGAGAAAATGTAAGTGTACTGAAAAATGAAAAAGGGAAAAAAG
>NC_057813.1:561664385-561682671 GCF_018294505.1 Triticum aestivum
AGAGAGAGAGAGAGAGAGAGAGAGCATGAGCTAACACCGGACCGAATGAGTCCATAAAACCTTCCCAAAACTGTTTATGCGAACAGTTTGTACTAGGCCTACTTGGTAGCCTCGTGCTAGAGGAGAGTCAGATGGCTCTCTCGGTACAGGTATATGCATGATATACCCCTTGCGGGCCGATTGTGCCAATTTCCAAACGATCTATCAGTTCCTTTGTAGCTTCTGCTTATGGCTCTCATCTCCTGTGGACTTGCAAGCAACTACATATGTACGTTGTTCGCGTCTAGGCCGAACGACACTGGCATGTCATGTCGCCAAGGCAGCCAGCCGGCCCAAGTGCATGCTCACGGGCACACTCACGAGATGAGATTGATCAACGACACCGGCACGCAGCGAATACGTCTTTGGAGAAGACGGCATCTGGTACAAGAACATACTATTTTAACCCTTCAATTCGCATGAATTAGTGTCCGGGTCATGGTATGACAGAGGAGCATACATGTATAAGTATTATTCTTGAGAGAGATGTCCATAAGCTTTGACTTTGTATGCTTCTGCTTCTGGCCCAAGCCATCTCTAAATGGAGAGGATACAAAAACTTGTAAATGGATGGAAAGAGAGAACCCTCTCATTTGGAGGAAAGCAGGCCTTACTGAAAGCAGTGGCCCAAATCATCCCTACATACACGATGAGTGTGTTTAAATTCCCTAAAAAATGTAAGGGGATCACTGATGCAATGTCATAGTATTGGTGGGGTGACGAGGATGACCAGTGAAGGATGCATTGGTTTGCATGATGAAAAATATGTGTGCCAAAGGAACGAGGAGGTATGGGTTTTCATGACGTTCATAGTTTTAATTTGGTGATGCTAGCAAAACAGTGCTGGAGGTTGATTGACAACAATGAATCATTGTGTGCCAGAGTGTTGGGATCTTGATATTATCCCATGGGGATATTTTAAGGAATTTCTATTTTTGTGCCCCTCTTCGCTTAGTTCTTCTCAATTTTGCCCACGCTCTAAGCCAGTCCTCAGTTTTCCCCTCCACTGCGCGGCCCACCCTCGCAAAAGCCCAAACGGGGGTTTGCCGTCGGGTCAAAGTCTTTGACCGTTACTTGGTGTGGTTTCTGACGCGTGGGACACCCTTGTCAGCGGTTGCTCGCTCGTAGATTGTGGGCACATATACTGACTTGTGGTACACCTTTGTCAGCGGCTGCGCACTCGTAGATGATGGGTGCATATTCTAACTTGTGGAACACCTGTGTCAGCGGCTGCACGGTCGTAGATGGTGGGCACATATTCTGACTTGTGGGATAGCTTTGTCAGCGGCTGCGCGGTCGTAGGTTGTGGTCGCAGTTACTGGCGCGTGGGACACCTTTGTTAGTGGCTTCATGGTCATAGGTGATGGGTGCAATTACTAGCTTGTGGGACACTTTTGTCAGTGGCTATGCCAACCAAAAAAGAGGTGGTTTATTAAGCCAGGAAGAGTACTCGAACCCGAGACCACATGCTCAAAGAGAGGCGCAAGAGCCAACCGGACAAGTATGTGTACGTGTCTTGATGCATGTTCTCGTCTTTGTTTCTCTGGTAGAAATGTTGGGGCACTCTTGAAGGTTCTTTGGATTGGATTGAGTATTATGAATCTGAATTGTTTGATGCATATCATATAATCAACTCACGGATACTCGTGGTGACATTGGAGCATATAGGTGACATTAGAGTTGGTTGATGTATACCATATGGTGTTATTTTAGTACAAACTATTAGATAGATCGATCGGAAAGGATAACTTGGTATTATTTTAGTACGAACTATTGGATAGATCAATCGGAAAGGATAACTTTAAGGTGGTTTCGTACTCTACAAACAATTTCGTCTTATGTTCTCTGCTAGATAAGAACTTTGAAGTGATTCTTCATCGCACGTTGAGGGATGGTTATATGATCCAATTATATTAGCATTCTTGAGAGATTGCACTAGCGAAAGTACAAACCCTAGGCCTCATTTTCAAGCATTGCAATATCGTTCGTGCTCACTCTTGTTACTTGCTACCTTGCTATTTTTTATTGTTCCTATTACAAAAATTAATATCTACTATCATTACTATATTTGTATCATCATCTCTTCATCGAACTAGTGCACCTATATAATTTACCATTGTATTTGATGTGTTGGGGACATAAGAGACTCTTTGTTATTTGGTTGCATGGTTGTTTGAGAGAGACCATCTCCATCCTATGTCTCTCACGGATTGATAAAACTTAGGTCATCTAGTTGTAGGAAAATTGCTACTGTCCTATAAAACTCTGCGCATGGAGGCCCAACACGAGTCTACAAGAATAAAGTTGTGTAGTAGACATCAGCGAGCCGCCCTTTGTGTTGAAGCATATACTTCCGGAGCTCACACCAGTCCGATGAGCGGGCTGCCGGACATGGGGAAGGCAATGGAGATCCGCTATGACCGACCGTAGACTAGTCAAGGGTATCATGTCATGGGAATGGATATCCGTCGGTGCCGACTGTAGACTAATTTTACCTTAGTCCGGTATAGTTTTTAGTTAAAAACTTTACAAAATGTAATGAATTTTGTTTAGTTTATATGAATTCCACGTGCTTGCATGGATTTCGTCCGTTTAGTTCAAACAATGGTTGAAATGTACGCGGACAACGCTGAATGGCCGACTCCCATGTCCGTGTCCATGGACGGATGCGAGAGGAAATTTGTGGGTCAACGTTGAAGATGCAGGTCAGACGTGGGTCGAGCTGTTCGACGGTTAACTGAGCAAGGGATGCATCCTTATGTAGGCTCGGAATATCAACCTGATTTTTGCAAATTCGCAAAAAAAAAAACCCTGACTTTTGTAAGCTTCTATCCTTGACCATGATCCGGTTCTACAGCTTGCATATGACCTTGGATTGAGAATGGGAGATGATGAGAAGCAAAATTGTTCGTCCTAACGAGACTAATGACTTTCATCGTTGAGAACGTGTTCATCTAAGACCATTTCAATTATTATTTTTGCTCTTTAGCAAATAAATAAATAAATAAATTTATTGCTATGTCAAAATCAACACATAGCTGAAGAAAAGGTTTTCACCTCGATGATCGGGGGCGTGCTTTCAGATTCATATCATTGCATCCAAGTGTCAACACGCAAACCACATGCTGAAAAAGACCTCCTCCAGCGCCCGCCTTTTAACACCCCGCGTGCGCTTTAATTCGTTCGCTTTCGAAGCCCACCATCCCATTCCCACCCAATTCTTCCTTTGCCTCCCACAATTGGCTTCTCGCCGCGCCCTCTTTTCCCCCTCCTCTCCCCCGCCTCGCCCACTGCCCCTCTCGATCCAGCGCGAGAGCTCCAGATGGATCGGCCGGCGCCGGACCAGCGGTCCACGCTCTTCTCGCCGTACCAGATGCGCCGCTTCAGCCTCGCCCACCGGTGAGCCGCCACCCCCTTCAATCCGCGCCGAAAATTCGGCCGTCTCTGGTCTTCGCTCACTCGTTCGACTCTGGCGACCATTTCTGCGCGCAGGGTGGTGCTGGCGCCGATGACGAGGTGCAGGGCCATCGGCGGGCTGCCGGGGCCGGCGCTGGCGGAGTACTACTCGCAGCGCTCCACCCAGGGAGGGCTGCTCATCTCCGAGGGCACCGTCGTCTCGCCGGCCGGGCCGGGGTAATCTCGTCACTTCATACCTCTCTCTCGCTCCGCTCCATGGTCCGCACATGGTCGATGCTCTTGTCCGGACTAGTTTACTGTCCCTGTTTCAGAATCCGCGCTCGTCGTACTGTCGTTTACTCGGTCTTGGATTTGTTTACTGGTAGCACTGCGTGCGCATTCCTCTGATAAATATTCCTGCTAGATCTGAGTATCTGGCAGAATGATTCTCTTAAGTGTGGTTGTTAGGCCATTTTGTCGTTGGATATTTGGTTAGAGTACTAGCTTTGGTTTCCATTATTTCTATTCATAGGTGGTGGTTGAGTGACGAGCACCGAGGACCTACCTTGCTTCATAGTTTAAAGTAGTATAACGAGTAACATATGTTCGGCTTGTGATTTAGGTCCCTGATCTTGGGAACCGGAGTAAGTTCCTTAAACTTGTACTATAAGTGCGTCAATTGTGGTTCAGGACATATTTAATTAGCAACTACTCCCTCTGTAAATTAATATAAGAGCGTTTAGATCACTAAAGTAGGTTCCTGTTGCGCTTTGACTCTAATGTACCCACAGTCTGACCATGTGATTGAATATCCATCAGAAGCTCGTAGCCTTTTTTTCTGACTCCATGCCCTTTTCAAGTGGAGTTGCAGAGTATGAGTAGGGAAATCATCATACATGGCAACACCTACATTATGATTTATCTTCAGAGAGATGCATTGGATTCGCAAGTAGTTTTAGTGTTTTTTCTAGATAGCTCAAGTACTTAAGCTTTTGCAATCATGAAAAACAAGAGATGGCTTCCTGTCAGCTGCTCAAGCTAAGTAATAACAAATATAGAAGGGACCAGTAGTCAGGTCCCATTAACCAAATGCTTCACACCTACTGTATTATGTATGATCGTGGTATAGATATTTGGAAACTGGAGAGATATATCATCCGTAAAAATGAGCTGGATCCTGGATTCCATGAAAATCATGTGCTCTCCAAATGAAAAATAAACTATAGGGGAGACCTAATTCTACAACCATGCGTATACTGTTTTGAGGAAAACATCTGGGAGTCCTAGACTACATTTACCTGATGTATAAATGAATTCTTACATCAAACTCAGTGGTATTTGCAACATACAAGGAAAAAATTACATATTGAACAAGAGTCAGTGGGGGTCACTGTTCGCCTAAGTTTTAAATTTGCATCTTTTGTACAAAATTAAATTTGATCTTGTAGTTTCTGCGTAAAATTGTAAACTTCCACACACGATTTTTTTCTCTTTTCAAACAATCTGCCCTTTTCTAGAGATATTTACCGTAATTTATGTCTAGTAGAGGCTCTTCTGATTCTCACACTTGATGGACATATAGCAAGTTTATCTTAGTTTTCTACCGCCAATTCAGAAGATTAACTAATAAAACATTGTTGGATAGGTTTCCTCATGTCCCTGGAATATACAATCAAGAGCAGATAGATGGATGGAAAAAGGTGGTGGATGCTGTTCATGCCAAGGGAGGCATCTTTTTCTGCCAATTATGGCACGTAGGCAGAGCTTCTCACCAAGGTGTGTATTTATGTGTGTAATGGTAACACAGTTTCTTTGAAATCCGCAACAGGTTTACTAAACGCAATCGCCCTAGATTATCAGTTGCCCTTGAAGATATATCTTTGCATCCACTTTTATTTTTTCTTGAGACTCCGGGACGTGATTGATTTATAGTTTTATCTATCTGGATTACAACATATTGAAATCGTCAAAACATAGAAGACCACAAACGTCATAACTCTTGTGTTCTTGAAAAATTCATGACTTTGACTTTATGTTGGAAATCTGAACTGCTATTCTGTCATCAGATTTGAGCATGAACAGCATGTAAACGTACCATCTGTTCTCCAATTTTGACTAATGTTCTTTCATCCACCAGTATACCAGCCAGACGGCGCTGCTCCAATATCCTCAACTGGTAAGCCGATATCAGCAAGGTGGAAGATATTGTTGCCTGATGGTTCATATGGAACGTATCCCACGCCAAGGCGCCTTGCGACATCGGAAATACCGGACATAGTTGAGCAATATCGCCAAGCCGCCATAAACGCCATCAAAGCAGGTAAACGGCATGCTTAAATTCACAAACCTTTGCATCCAACCATATAAACCTAAACGAGCGGAAACGACCCCTGTAAGTTGTAAGCTGATATGGAGATGAACTGCATCCCCAGGCTTCGATGGCATTGAGATCCACGGCGCTCATGGCTACATCATCGATCAGTTTCTCAAGGACGGCATAAACGACCGCACCGATGAGTACGGCGGATCGCTCACCAACCGTTGCAAGTTTCTACTCGAGGTGACCCGAGCCGTGGTATCTGCCATCGGAGCAGAACGAACTGCGGTGAGGGTGTCACCGGCCATTGACCACCTTGACGCTTACGACTCGAACCCGATGCAGCTCGGCATGGCCGTCGTTGAGCGGGTCAACGCCCTCCAGCAGGAAGCCGGGCAGCTCGCCTACCTCCACGTGACGCAGCCGAGGTACGCGGCCTACGGGCAGACGGAGTCAGGCCCGCACGGCAGCGCCGAGGAAGAGAGCCGCCTGATGCGCACCTTGCGGGGTGCATACCAGGGCACGTTCATGTGCAGCGGCGGCTACACGCGGGAGCTCGGGCTGGAGGCGGTGGAGAGCGGCGACGCCGACCTGGTGTCGTTCGGGCGGCTGTTCATTTCCAACCCGGACCTGGTCGAGCGGCTCAGGCTCAACGCCGGCCTCAACAAGTACGTGAGGAAGACGTTCTACACCCCTGACCCCGTCGTGGGCTACACCGACTACCCGTTCCTCGGCAAGCCTAAATCGCGCATGTAGTGTGTACAAGGTTAGTGATCGGAGTTGGGATTTACTGTGAAGTGTATTTGGAGAAATAAGGTCATATACGCGCATGTAGTGTACACGAGTTAGCGATCTGAGATGGGTTTGTGAAATGTATTTGGAGGAAATAAAGTAATATACGTGACTGTAATTTATTTCACCAATGCCTCTGCGCTCCGCCAACTCCATGAGCAGAGTTTTATTTCGGTTCTTTCTCCCCCATTTTCTATTTGTTTTTTTCCATGTACTATCTTTTACTTGTATATACATGTTTTTTTTTATAATATGGATTGATCTTTTTTCAAAAGAATATTTTTAAACGCGCGTTGACCATTTTTTTGAAAAGGTGACAAACATTTCATACTCACAATACCTTTTTGAATTTCGTAACATGATGGTTTCTACTTTAAAAATGGCTGACAACGATTTTTATAATTTTTGAAATAAAAATATAACCCCCCTTTTTCAGCAATACATTTATAATTTGTTAGTCAAAATAAGAAACCATTGAAATAAATGGACCGCAGGTGCAATGACGCCACTTTGGCCGTTTGCTATCGTACTGATGGTTGGGACGTGTTATTGCGCCCCGCATAAGATGAATTTGCGCCTTAGCCAACTATCTCACAAAACGAGCCCGATTCCCCCGGCGTGCCTCCATCTCACAAAAAAAGAAAAGAAAATCTTTCTCACCTCAACCAACTAGGAGATGACATGTGGGACCTTACATCCATCTAAAAAAAAGACTCACTTCCATTTTAAAAGAACAAACCAAAACTTTTCTCAGATAAAAAAGTTCCACCACAGCCAACCAGCAGGTCCTTATGCGCTCGTTTCCATTTCAAAGAAAAAAACTACACTTTTATTTCTTATGTAGAATTATAAATGGTAAACGTTTGAGGCCGGCGGACCGGCCGAAGCTTGGGCCGGTCACGCGCGGTACTCTTGCCACTCCTGATAGCTTTCCACGTGGTCCCACGCGTCGTGGTGGCATCCTTCCTATCCTCATTTCACTAACTAGCCTTATCTTCTCTAGACAAGACCAAAGCCAGCCGGAGAAATCCTCATCCCCTTGCCTCGCTCTCTCCTTCCTCTCCTCGACTCCCTTCTACCGCCGGCGGGCACCGCCCCCATTAATCCCGTCAAAACCACAATCCACCGACGCTCTCTCTGCTACCGCCTCCTGTGACACACTGGGAGACATGGGGGAGCTGCAAAGGATCTGTGATGCTGCGACGGTGGATGCTTTTTGTGCGGCGGTGAGCTGGGGTTGCGTCTGCTTGACGCGCTCGCCGCGGTCTGCACCCGACATCTGTGATGCTGCAACCAGCCGTGGCCGGAGCTGGAACCGGCCTCATCGGAAGCTGCTATCTGCAGTGCGCCGTGGTCGGACATAGACCAGTGCGACCGCGATGGTGGGATGATGGAATCACGGCCAGGCGGAGCTGCAACCGTGGCCCAGAAAAGCTGGGACCGCGCCGGATGCTGGCGAGTGCTACAACCATGGCATCCAGATGCTGGAACCCGCACAAATTTCTGCTTCCATAGGCGTGTTCATTTTCTTTTTGCTGAAACTAGCACCCTTTTTGTCTTTTTTGCTACCACCGTTATGTATTTTGCTGAAAACAGCGTCAATTTTTACTACCACCGGCTTTTGATTTGCTGGAACCAACCATTAACTTTGCATCTTTTGCTATCACTGATGTTTTAGTTTGTTGAAGCACAACGGATGCCACAACCGTTGATGCATGAGCTGCAACCGTGCCTGGTTTTTGCTGGAACCGGCGACCGCGGCGAGCTGCAGGGTGACCATGGTGAGTTGCATGGTCACCATGACAAGTTTGTGCGTAGGGGTGGGGTGCTGCAACCACAACTAGGTTTGCTGGAACCGACAAATTATTTTGCTGGAACCAGCACCAAAAAAAGCTCCCACCGCCGTTTGTTCTTTCTAGACCATCGATTTTTTTGCTACAACCATGTTTTTTTGTTGGAACCAGAACCAAAAAATGCTTCCACCAGAGTTAGTTCTTCGTTGGACGGGCGACTTTTTGCTACAAACTTACCTTTAATTTGCTGGAACCAATATTTTCAATTGATTCAACGGGGGCGGCAACACAAAGCAGCTTTTTCGATAATTTTTTTTGTTTGCAAGCGTCGACGGCGAGCGTTGCTGCCGAGCACGGCGGCGACGGTCGACGGTGAGGGCAAACGGGGCAGGGTGGCCGCACGCTGCGCGACGGGGTGGCGGGGGGCGGCCGCCATAACCTGCGGTGGTGGTTTCTTTAGATCTGAAAACATGTCGGGGTGAGAAGCGCTGAGGAAGGGCGCTATCCAACGGCTATGTGGGGGGGCATCTAACGGCAAGGGTTGGACCGGCCCAAATTTTAGGCCGGCGCACCGGCACAGAGTGCTGCCCATTATAGAAGACATTTGAAAAATATATATGAAGATGAGAGAGCATGCTTAAGATTACATGAACCAAACAAATACATACGTGCCTTCGTTGATTGCATCTCCCTGACTTTGCAAGGGAAGTCGGGTAGAGCTACAGCTCCCTGACTTTGCTTCGCCACAGCCACACTATTAGCAAGGCAGCACAGTGTTTAACTTCACTAATTACCAACACTAATTATCTACAGTACATCATATAGATGCCAGCGCCACCTCTCTGACTTGCCTTCTTCCTTCTACACGTCAGAGGAGCCGGCTCCCATTCTATGCCCAGTGTTAGAGCAACTTTAGTAGACCCCGCATCCTGCCGGCCCGCAAAACGCGTTTGCAGTTCGTGTAAAACCGTTTTTGCGGGCCGGCGCGGACGGCCACAGACGCAGACCCCTCAAACGGATCCGCATAAAGTATATTCTAAAATATGCTTTTTTACGGGTCGGCTTCTGCGGGTTCTGCTCGGTCACCACCGCGGCGACCAGGAAGAAAACACTCAATTCTCGCATTTGACATAAGTTTTCACAAATAAGTTCAAATTCAAACAACATAACACAGTTTTAGGCACAAATTAAAAGCCAAGTTCAATAGGAGAAACGCAAAAGAGGGCCTTCTTCTCGGCCAACTCTTTCTTGATCTCCAGTGACTTCAACAACATCAACTCGTTTGATTGCACCATGGCATCAATCTTCTCCCTCAAGCTCGATGCTTCTTGCTCTCTCTTCATCTTCTCCTTAGTTTTCTTGTCGCCATCGGGCTTGTTCAAATTTTTTGGGCCATCATCATCCTCATCTTCTTCCATGTTTATAAGCGAGCCTCTCTTCTCGCACTTTTGGAGCAAGTCCCAACAATGCTCTAGTTTGAACAAATTGCCTTCCGAAGCTTCCATGTCTTTGTATCTATGTTGGGCAATCTTGTCCTACACAATGTGAAGAACAAAGTGATCTAATCAATTCTTATGATGCAAATATGATTGTGCACAACTTGAACAAAGTCAAAACAAACTCACATAGTCGGATTCCACGGTACCACTTGGAGGTGCATTGCGTACTTGCTCCAAGCAAGCAGCCCAACGACTGCACATAGGCTTGATGTTCTCCCAACGGCCTTGAAGCGACCGAAATGTGCGAGGAGTCCTACTGGGATACTTTGCCATGATGCGGAAGTACTGATCTTCGATCCTTTGCCAATATCTCTTGGCGGTTTGAGAAGTACCCGTGCATGAATCAAGAGACACCGCAGTCCATGCTTGGATCAAAGCTTGATCTTCCAAGATCGTGTAGTTCTTCGATCTTTGGCCTTTCCCAGATTTTGATTGTGATTGCTCAAACGTTTCCGCTTTGATCTCGGCCAATTCGTCCTCAAAACCATGATCATCCATGCCACCCTCTGTTTCATTGTACTCGAATGCGAACGGGGCTTGATCAATGTCAACGGCATTGGTGTCCAACAAGGTCACGAACTCGGCAGTTCCATTGTTTGAACCACGGCTATATTGAACGATAACAAGTGACGAGCTAGCCACAAATGGCGAAAACAAAAGGAAAGCACGATGACCGAAGACGCATACCTTCCGGCCATTTCGTCGAACACCTCGCTTGCTGGGGGACCAGCGCCGTTGGACGGCATCGGCGGGGCACTTCTTGCCGGGATGGAGTTCGAGGATGAAGGAGGCGCCTTGTTTGCAGCCGGATTCCTCTTCCTCTTTCCGGCCGCGGCCTTGGTCACCTTCTCCGCCGCCGGCCGAGATCGCGTAGCAACGTTGGCGCTGGGAGTGCGAGCCTTGGCGGCGGGGGCTGCCGGATTCCCGCCCTGCACGACCACGTTGCCCTGCCGCTTGCGGGCAGGCGCGGCGCTAGCTTGAGCGATGGTGGGGCCAACATGGCCAGCGATGAGATCCGCCCGAGGGGAAGGGGCATGTGCGACCTCGACGGTGACGGCGGGGGGGGGGCAGCTGGGAGTCATCCATGGCGGCGAAGGACGGCCGCGGAGGATGCACCGGAGCGTGCGGCGGCGGGGGCAATGGTGGCGGAGGGTGGGGGAGCGGAAAAGGGCGCGCGGAAATGTCCCTCCCGCCAAATCTAGCTGCGGATGGGGGCTGCGCTCGGGTCGGCCTCCCAGCCCGTGAATCTATAGGTTGGGGGAGAAGTTTTTCTGCGCCTCGCAAAAACACTTGCGGGCCGGGGCGGGATGAGGGGTCTGGTCGGGCAGGTTTTCCCGCCCCGACCCACACTTTGGCGGTTATTTTGCGGGCCGGGACGGGATGCGGGGTCTGATAGTGTTGCTCTTACCAGCCTAGAAGACATGCATGTTGTCAAGTCAAGAAAACATGCCTACATCTATATGCAAATGTAGCCAAAGAGGAAACATCACAACCATCTAAAGCTTTTTTCACATTACTCAACCCCTGGCTGCCACTTGGCATAGCTTACAACCCACCATTTCTTTCTCCCTCAACGGTATCTCCAATGCGGACCTTCAAACCGCCCGCATTTGTCCTTACTGAGCGGTCCGGACATATTTTACCATCCAACGCGATACCCCATCCACCCGTGGACCGGCCAGGACGTTCGTTTTCCCGCAAACCGGAAGCAACCGCTGGGGTGGGGCTCTGCAGGAGTCCGGAGCGCTTCCACGTAACCGTCGACACCTAGGTCCACCCAAAACCATCTCCCGCGCTACTAATACGTTCATTTTGCATCATGTTTTTCTACTGTTATTTGTAATGTTTTTGATCAATATAATAGTTTGTAGACCAATTCTAATGCCTTTTTCTCTCTTAATTTGCAAGATTTACATGAAGATGGAGATTGCCAGCAACAGAATTCTGGACCTAAAAAAGCTATGTCGGAGATACCTATTCTGCACAACTCCAAATAAGCTGAAATTTCATGAAGAATTAGTTTCACATAAATAAAAAATACTGGAGAAAATAAATACCAGAGGAGGCCACCTAGGTGCCCACGAGGCACCAGGGCGTGCCCACCCGCTTGGATGCGCCATGGTGGCTTGTGGGGCCCCTGGCTAGCCTCTGAGGCTCATCTTCTCCTATATGAGGCCATTTTCCCTAGGAAAAAAAATAAGGAGAGGAACTTCGAGACGGAGTGTCGCCGTCTCGAGGCGGAACTTGGGCAGGAGCACTTGTGCTCTCTAGCGGGGCGATTTGATGACCCACAAGTGTAGGGGATCTATCATAGTCCTTTCGATAAGTAAGAGTGTCGAACCCAACGAGGAGCGGAAGGAAATGACAAGTGGTTTTCAGTAAGGTATTCTTTGCAAGCACTGAAATTATCGGTAACAGATAGTTTTGTGATAAGGTAATTTGTAACGGGTAACAAGCAATGAAAGTAAACAAGGAGCAGCAAGGTGGCCCAATCCTTTTTGTAGCAAAGGACAAGCCTGGACAAGTTCTTATATAGAGAAAAGCGCTCCCGAGGACACGTGGGAATTATTGTCAAGCTAGTTTTCATCACGCTCATATGATTCACGTTCGTTACTTTGATAATTTGATATGTGGGTGGACCGGTGCTTGGGTGCTGCCCTTTGTTGGACAAGAAGCCCACTTATGATTAACCCCTAATGCAAGCATCCACAACTACAAAATAAGTATTAAGGTAAACCTAACCATAGCATGAAACATATGGATCCAAATCAGCCCCTTACGAAGCAACGAATAAACTAGGGTTTAAGCTTCTGTCACTTTAGCAACCCATCATCTACTTATTACTTTCCAATGCCTTCCTCTAGGCCCAAATAATGGTGAAGTGTCATGTAGTCGATGTTCACATAACACCACTAGAGGAGAGACAACATACATCTCATCAAAATATTGAACGAATACCAAATTCACATGACTACTTATAGCAAGACTTCACCCATGTCCTCAGGAACAAACGTAACTACTCAGAAAGCATATTCATGTTCATAATCAGAGGAGTATAAATATGCATTAAGGATCTGAACAAATGATCTTCCACCGAATAAACCAACTAGCATCAACTACAAGGAGTAATCAACACTACTAGCAACCCACAGGTACCAATCTGAGGTTTTAGTACAAAGATTGGATACAACAGATGAACTAAGGTTTGAGAGGAGATGGTGCTGGTGAAGATGTTGATGGAGATTGACCCCCTCCCGATGAGAGGATCGATGGTGATGATTTGCCCCTCCCGGAGGGAAGTTTCCCCGGCAAAACAGCTCCGCCAGAGCCCTAGATTGGTTCAGCCAAGGTTTCGCCTCGTGGTGGCGGAGTTTCATCCCGAAAGCTTGCTTATGACTTTTTCGAGGGTAAAAGACTTCATATAGCAGAAGATGGCCACCGGAGGGCTGCCAGGGGGGCCCACAAGGTAGGGGCGCACCCAGGGGGGTAGGGCGCGCCCCCACCCTTGTGGCCAGGGTGTGGGCCCCTCTGGTATTTCTTCCCCTCAGTATTTTTTATTAAATCCAAAAATGACTTTCGTGGAGTTTCATGACTTTTGGAGCTGTGCATATGTAACACCCCGGATGTAACTTTCCATAACTAAAACTCCAACACTTGCCATTTCTGGCTATGTGATATATTATTTTCTCCGTGGTTGGGTTTTTGTCTTCTGTTTTGCATTTTGTTCATGTCATGCATCTCATCTCATGGCATCATGCGCATTGCATCTGCATGTTTTCATAAAGCTTGCATCCGTTTGTAGTTACCGCATTCCCCCTTGCCTTCTTGACCGATCCGAGTCCAACCGGGTTTTCGATTTCCTCTTATCTGACCGTTTGACTCTCTCTACACTTTACTCAGACCCCTCGCGCGCGTCCAAAAGTTGTCCCCAACCTGACCCGCTCTATCGTTACCAATGAGTCTGGATCATCCCCTAACATCTATAAAACATCTCCGTTTTCTTATTTGGGCTACCTAACCTATTTATTCTCGACCGCCCAATTACGATTGGACGGACTAAACCCACTCTTTTTGTCCTATATATAGACCAACCCCACCCAAATCAGACCAAACCCTATTTTCTAGGATCCTCCCCTGTCCAATCCCCGCCACCACACTCCACCTTGTCATCTCCCACCTCGGGATCCGTCTCGATCCCGCAGCCAATCCACATCCTCTCCTTGATTTCAGACATCGGCCAATCTCCATCGATCCCCTCCACAACCACCGAAGCCCGCAGTAGCTTCTCCTACTCCACCGTAGCCAGCCACCTCCCGCAGCAGCTCTAGCCCCGCCTCATCACCGTCTAGAGCCACCTCGTCCCTGCACCCCCAAGCTCCCTCACATGGCGGCCTCGCGCCACCAGAGTCAAGCCGCCGGCAAGCTTCACTGGAGATGAGCATCGACGCCCCCTTCTTCTCCTTCCTATGCTCCTCCCGTTTCCCCTCTCTGAACCCTTTGTTTTCTGCCCATCTGCTGCAGGAGCAGCTACGCCCTGGCTAGGAGCACGCCAGGCGCCATGGCCGCCGAAGGAACTCCGTCGCCTCGCCGAATCCTCGCCTCCACCTCTCCCTTGCATTGCCAGGTCGCCCTTCTCGCGCCCCTGCCCTCCTCCCTCTAGTTCTCTTCCTCGTCTCTCATGCCTCTCCCTCTCTGTTCCAGGAGGCAACCAGGAGCCGCCATGGTTGCCTGCAACTCCCTCGCCGTCGTTTGCACCAGGCCAAGCTGGGAGACAGACAAATCCGTCCTCCCGCGCCCATCACCGTCGTTCCCGCGTGGAACCCGCTACCAAGGCCCGTCGCCGTCCGCTGCAACGCGCGTTGGCGACCTCTGCTTCCCCTGCAACTAGCAGCAGCCACTGCATTGTCTCCCGCCTGCGCCCGTTGACCGCTTGAACCTTCCACGTGGGCCCCGCGTCGGTAGCCAGCTGCAAGGCCCAGCCTGCTTCCCCTCCGGATTCGGCCTGCTCCAGATCTGCCCAAGCCGCCGCCACCGACCTGGGCGTCAACCCATGGTGAGTGCCCCAGCAGCCTGCAGATTTGGCCCGTTGAAAGGATCGAGATGGACCTAGAGGGGGGCGGTGAATAGGTACAATTACAAATTTTAATTATTACTAAGCAATTTTAGGCAATAATGCGAAAAATGAAAGTGAGCCTAACAATTGCAAGTATGATACTAATGAGCTAAGCAAGATAATCAAGTGGCACAAATATATGAGTAAGTAAGCACAAGATGAGATAAGTAAGTGCTAAGAGACAAGTAACCACAAGTAGAGAGATAGGGTTAGGAATAACCGCAACTCCGAGAGACGAGGATGTAAGCCGATGTTCACTTCCTTGGAGGGAAGATACGTCACCGTTTAGAGAGGTGGATGTTACCACGAAGGCACACCAACGCCACGAAGGCTCACCCTATTCTCTCTTTGAGACAACACCACGGAGGCGTTTCTCAACCACTAGTGGTAGACCTTGGGGTGGTCTCCAAACCCTCACAAACTTTTCCAAGGGTAATCACAAAGGTCGATTCCTCTCTGGATGACTCCTACCGCCTAGGAGTCTCCAACCTCCAAGAGTAACAAGAACGATGGGGAAATGCTCAAAACTTGCTCAAGTCACGAATTCCTTTGGTGCAAAGAAGGGGAAGAAGTGGATCTATCACTTGATTGGAGAACTTCTCTCAAAAAGCTCCTAGAACACTTGGAATCTAGGATTTAGTGTGGATGAATGAGAGAGAGAGAGAGAGTGAGGAGTGTTCTTGTGGGGCTCAAAGTGAATGGTCAACCCTATCCCGTGGAAGGGAAGGGAGTATATATAGGTGGTGGGAAAAAGTGACCATTTGGGGTACAGGATGGCCGGACGTCCGGAGAACGTCGGACGTCCGGAGGCCCAAATGGGTCCGGACATCCGACAGTCATCGGACGACCGGCCGCTATGAAAAGTGTGACCCACAATCTAGTGTACAGGATACGGACGTCCGAGCTGGGCCGGACATCCGTAAGAGTGCTTCTGATGTGAAAGTGTCGGACGTCCGGAGGGTTCCGGACATCCGTAAAAATGTTTCTGTTGTGGAAGTGTCGGACGTCCGGAAGTGTCAGGACGTCCGAAGGTAAGGTAGCAACTTTGAGCAAGTTTTTCATAGATCCATCGATCCCCTCTTAATAGTGCGGGATCCTTATACTCAAGAACAAACCATAAATGAAGTCAACATCTTGTATCTTCATTCTTGAGTTATATGCTTTTGTCCCTAGTCATGATCCATGCACACGGTCTTTGGAACATAATCCTGAGATATACTTGATAAACATGATTAGTCCCGAGCATATGTGTTGTCATCAACATCAAAATATGATTAAGGGCATGATTGCACTTTCAATCTCCCCCTTTTTGGTAGTTGATGACAACTCATATGCATACTCATAATAGTAATCGGAAGTATTTGTTGTGGAGCTCAATAAACATAATAAGAATAAGTAGCGATCGAGCTCCCCCTCAAAGTGATACCACAGATACTACTAAAAACAAAAAATGAATGAGGACTCCCCCTCAAACTGATGCCACAATAGTTGGATCACTTCATATAGATTCACCAAATCTCAGATTCAACAAACTCATAACATAGTTCAACAACTCATAACATAGTTCAACAAACTACTCCTAACATAGGTTCGATTACATAATGTGCTAGAGTAATGCATATGGAGCCTACTCCCCCTTTGGCATCAAGTATCCAAAAAAAACTAGGGGGAATGACATGATAGTATTAAAGATCATCCTCATCATCATCATCATGAACACCACTGCCACCAGCCTCATCAAAGAAATCAGCCCACTCAGGACCGGAGGGAAAACCAAAATCAGAAGGGGAAGCTGCAGGAAGACGCTCATCGTCACTCACATCATATACGCCTGAGTCTCTCAGATGAGCCTTCAGAGCGTTCTTGGAAGTGACCATGCGGGTGACCACATCGTGGTGTTGGGAGCAATGGAAGGTGAACATCTTCATCATGGCTGAATGAGCCTTCCCAAGAAAACGAGCAATGCGCCCAAAGGGGGCATCACTGGAAGGAGGATGGGTAGCGTGAGAGGGAAAACTAGCGGCGGTGCGACTAGCAGTAGCGGGAGGAGGAGGAACATGGTCAGCCGCCATGTGAGGTGGGATGACCCATCTCTCATGTATATGAGTGCGTGCAATGGGAAAGGGAGCTACACTCTCGATAAATGCCTGAAGAAAAGGTGCATGAGGGAAAGCCCGCTTGTGCTGGAAGCTAGCAAGGCGAATCTCATGCCATAGAAAGTGTGGAACATTTATCTTCCCTTTAGGAGATGTGTAGAGGCGATGCATGAGATCAATGAAGTAGCTGCTGCAGGAGCCCTTGTCACCCATCTTGGGATAAATGGTGCGGATGACACACTGATAAATGGAGACTTGATTTAGACCCTTTTGTTTTTCAGTACTAGACAAAGATGATATGGGTCTAAGGAGATCCGCACAGACCACAATGCCTTTGGGCTTATGGTTGGGGTCATTGGTGTGGATTTTGAACCAAGTGTCGGGAAATCCAAGTGCGGTGACAAACTCAGCATAAGATGCTGTGAGTGCAGTGTCGGAGGTCATCCATGTGATAGTGTTATCAGGAGCAAAGTAACATGTGGCATAAAACTGATGGATGACAGCGTGGTTAAAATCGTGTTGAAAGGCGAATGGAGCAGCTAGGTTTGACGACTCAATGAGCTCAATGGCTCCCGGATATTTCTCCGGATGAGTGCGAATGTGCTCAAGATCAATGCAAACATGAAGTGACAAGCCTTTAGGGATGACAATCATGGTGAAGATGTCGGCTTGGACATTTGTGCGAAAACGACTATCCTGAGAATCCCTAACAATAGTAAATTGATCTACATCATGACGCAATTTGAGATAAGAAGATTTGGGGACCTCATTGAAATGCTTAACATGACGGCCTAGTGATAGTGGAGGCTCAATGGAGATGTGACGGGCATCACCGTGGGGTTGCACCGGAGGAGGAGGAGGTTGAAATGTTGGACGACGAGTGCCGGGCTTGGGGGCAGCGACGCGGACGCCAATCATCGGGGACGGATCCACCTCTTCAAGCTCATCCTCAAAGTTGGACCCCTCCGAAGAGGAATCACTGGACGAGCTGGGAGGACGAGCGGCACGTTTCCGAGGGCGATCTTCCTCCTGGGAGTCATCGGAGCCACCACGACGAGACGGACGAGCCGGCCCTCCGGCGACTTGCTTGCGTGCGGAGTGCTTGGACCGAGGCATCGTGACCTAGGGGAGAAGGAAAGCACATGTCAACACCCTTCCATAGATCAGGGTGAACCAAGTGGAGAGGGGGGTGAATGCATGAGGGGGGGAGAGGAGGTTGTGCCCTACCTTGCAAGGAAGAG
>NC_057813.1:561682982-561692604 GCF_018294505.1 Triticum aestivum
ACGGACGGGCGGGGAGAGAAGCTCCGAGCAGATCCGCGGCCGGACGGCTGGACGGGCCGGACGGCAAGTGGTAGATCCGCGGCGGGGAGAAACCCCGGCGAGGGGTACGGCGGCGGGCGGCTACGGGGAGAGGATGCACAACAGGAGCGGTGGCGGCGGTGAACCGAGTTTGGTTGGGGTTGGTTGACCAAAACCCTACGGTGCAGTATATATAGACCCCAGTAAAAACGTACGGACGTCCGGAGCCTACGGACGACCGGAGTCATATATGCGTCCGGACGTCCGGGAACGGACGGACGACCGGAGTCAGGACCATCAGCAAAGAGAGGATAACAGAGATGATTTTACGGACGTCCGACGGTGTCGGACGACCGGGCATATTGTAACAGAACGATTTTTACGGACGTCCGGAGTCGGACGTCCGGAGCTTCATTTAGTAGGCCAACTTAAGTGAACCAGAGTGGATTTTACGGACGTCCGGGGAGGCCGGACGACCGGTCGAAGGTAACCAGAGCAGAATATACGGATGTCCGGATGCTTACGGACATCCGGCAGTGAAATACCACATGGACGTCCGGAACCTATAGACGTCCGACGCCAGAAGTTTGGACAGGAGGGCTGATCATGATGATGAGAAAGGAATTTTCTCACAGTAAACCTTATCTATTTTAGTAACTCAGATCCTATCTTACTCAATGATAGCCGTAGACTACAAGTGGTGGCTAATGCCACCATGTCTAAGTAGACATGACATGACACAGGAAGACTTGAACTTTAAGTGCATAGTCACTACTCCATCATGTTAAAGCACCATAGGTCTAGACCCATGGATACTTTGAGAGTGTTGGTTCTTTTTATGCATTGAGTAGGGCGAGAACATTCATGAATTGAATGTCTCCCCCTAAGTATATGCCTACATCATGACAAGACATTAGATTCATGCATGACTGGGTACTAGATTTCACATAATGTTGTCAAGCTCCAAGATACCAAGTTCACGCCTAAGTCGACAGAACCTTGCTTCATCTAGAGGTTTGGTGAAGATATCTGCTAGTTGAAAATCTGTACCAATGTGATCAATCTGAATATCACCCTTTTCAACATGATCTCTCAAGAAACGATATCTAATATCAATGTGTTTGGTGCGGAGATGATCTTTGGGGTTCTCAGCAATATTGATGGCACTTTCATTATCACACAGAAGAGGCACATTTCTATAGGTGATACCGTAATCCTTCAAAGTTTGCCTCATCCATAACAACTGAGTTGCACAACTAGCGGCAGCAATGTATTCAGCTTCTGCGGTAGAGAGAGCAATACAATTTTGTTTCTTCGAGGACCAACTCACCAAGGATCGTCCAAGAAACTGACATGCACTGGATGTGGACTTACGATCCACTTTGTCTCCAGCCCAATCCGCATCCGTGTACCAAATGAGATCAAACTTAGCATCCTTGGGGTACCAGAGGCCCAACTTTGGGGTGTGAACAAGGTATCTAAGAATATGCTTAACTGCCTTATGATGACTTTCCTTAGGGAAAGCTTGAAATCTAGCACACATGCATACACTGAACATGATGTCTGGTCTAGATGCACAAAGATAAAGCAATGAACCAATCATAGAGCGGTAAGTAGATGGGTCGAAAGGAGTACCATTTGTGTCTTCAGTGAGAGTGATTTTGGTTGGCATGGGTGTCTTGCATGGACTAGCGTCAGACATACCAAACTTTTCTAGAATATCCTTGAGGTACTTTGCTTGAGATAAGAAAATTCCTTCTTGAAATTGTTGAATTTGAAAACCGAGGAAGAACTTCAAATCCGTATTGAGTGACATTTCAAAATTCTTGGTCATGGAATCCGCAAACTTCTTGCACAAATGAATGTTAGGAGAACCAAAAATGATGTCATCTACATAGATTTGGCATAGAATCAAATCACCCTTGTCCCTCTTAGTAAAAAGAGTGGGATCGATCACCCCTCTCACAAAACCATCATCGAATAAAATCTTCTTCAAATGATCATACCAAGCACGAGGTGCTTGTTTGAGGCCATACAAAGCCTTATGAAGTTTATACACATAGTCTTTGTGAAAGGGGTCAACGAACCCGGGTGGTTGTCACACATATACTTCTTCTTGTAGAGGACCGTTAAGGAAAGCACTCTTCACATCCATTTGATGTAATGTAAAACCATTGAAAGCGGCATAAGCAAGTAAAATGCGAATGGATTCAAGACGGGCAACGGGAGCAAATGTCTCACCAAAGTCCAAACCTTCAACTTGTGAGTACCCTTGTGCCACTAACCTTGCCTTGTTTCGGATGGTGACACCATTTTCATCTTGCTTGTTCTTGAAAATCCATTTTGTTCCAATGACGTTGTGCTCAGTGGACGGCCTCTTGACTAGTGACCACACTTGGTTGCGTTCAAAACTGTTCAACTCTTCTTGCATAGTAACAAGCCAATCGTTGTCCATCAAAGCCCTTGTACCTTGAGTGGTTCAATACTAGACACAAACGAGAAGTGAGCACAAAAGTTTGTCAAATGTTTACGAGTGACTCTACCTTCCGAGATGCCGGTGAGGATTTTGTCAACATCAACACGACCGGCCACTCGAGGCATGATGGAGGTGAGGGTTTCACGAGGTTCAACTTCATGTCCATCATCCACATCTTCAACATATGGATCATTCACATGTGGAGGAAGATCTTCTTGTTCATGTTGCATTTGTTGAGGTTCGTCATCCATGATTGGACTTTCTTGTTCTTGCTCTTGATGATGATCTTGTTCTTGATGGTTATCATTTAGTGAGACTTGATCAACCTCATCAACTTGGGCTAAGGATATAGGTTGAACAATAGGAACTTGTGTTGGTATGGATGTTGAAGTAGTTTGATGATGCATGAGACCTCCATCTTCTTCTTCATCATCATGAGGTTCTTGTTCCATAGGAAGAAGTGCACCAACACCCATGTTCAAAATGTCTTGAGAAGAATCTTCTTCACCTACATCACTTAGATCAACTTGCTCCCCATGGGAGCCATTAAATTCATCAAACACCACGTCACAAGTTTCTACAACACATCCATTGGATTTGTTGTAGACTCTATAGGCGTGAGAGTTTGATCCATAACCAACAAATATACCCTCAATAGTTTTGGATTGAAATTTTCCTAACCGTTCTCTTTTGTTGAGAATGAAACATTTGCACCCAAATACACGAAAGTACTTGACATTTGGCTTGTTACCAGTTAGAAGCTCATATGGAGTCTTTTCCAATATAGTGCGGAGGAAGAGTCGGTTTGATGCATGGCATGCGGTATTGACAGCTTCAGCCCAAAAACTATGTGGTGACTTGTATTCATCCAACATGGACCTTGCCAATTCTACAAGTGTATGATTCTTCCGTTCGGCTACACCATTTTGCTGAGGAGTGTATGGAGATGAATATTGATGCTCAATCCCTTCATCACTAAGAAATTCTTCCAAGGTATATTTCTTGAACTCAGACCCATTGTCACTCCTTATTGCTCGGATTTCTCTGTCAAACTTGCGTTGAGCTAGCTTGGCAAAATCGATGAAGGTGATCTTCGTTTCGTCCTTGGACTTGAGGAAGAACACCCATGTATATCTTGAGTAATCATCAACAATGACAAGCCCATACTTTTTCCCACCAAGACTATCCCATGAAGGAGGCCCAAAAAGATCCACATGAAGGAGCTCCAGGGGCCTTGAAGTAGATACTATGTTCTTGGGTGGGTGCTTTGATTGATGTTGCTTCCCGGCTATGCATGCACTACACACACGATCTTTCTCAAAAGAGACATTGGTTAGTCCAAGGATGTGATTTCCCTTTAAGAGATCTTGAAGATTTCTCATGCCGACATGTGCTAGCCGGCGATGCCATAGCCACCCCTTGTCAGCCTTGGCCATTAGACAAGTTGCATGGAATGTGCTCTCTTTCGAGAAATCAACCGTGTAAAGGTTGCCATCCAACTCTCCAACAAAGGACACTTCGGGAGTATCTCTCTTAAAGACTTTCACATTCGTTAGTCCAAAGAGTGTATCATAACCAACAGAAGCCAATTGGCGAACAGAAAGCAAGTGATATTTAAGGGATTGGACAAGCATAACATTTGCAAGAGACATGTCATTGGTGATAGCCACCTTGCCCAACCCGAGTACCTGTCCTTTTGAACCTCCACCAAACATAATGCTCATGAATGGTTGAATAGCTTCCATGAAATCGTAGAGCAATTTGCTATCTCCGGTCATATGATTTGTACATCCACTATCAATCACCCATTTCACTCCACCGGAGAAGCTTACCTACACACAATTAGGACTTGGTTAGAGGCACCCATTTTGCAATGGGACCTCTCAAGTTAGTTACAAGGGTCTTAGGGACCCAAATAGCATAGAAACGGAATGCATTTCGAGGACCTACAAATTTTCCAAAGACTTCTCCATCCTTAGTCTTCCGAAGTACATAGGAAGGAGGCATGAACTCTTTAGGCTTGTTGAGAGTGGGCATGCCCCTTGTGGCCTTTCCACTCACAACCTTACCTTTCTCCTTGTGCCCTTCTCTTACAAAAGTTTCGTTTAGAGGAGTTGTGCACTTTTGGGAGGACGTCTTCTTCTTACTTGTGCTAGGGTCAAACCCAAGTCCCTCTTTGGCAAACACCTCATTGTGCTGACTCAAAATCTCATCAAGATTCTTTTGCCCTTGAGCACATGTCATGAGACCTTTCTCAATTTGAGCCTTGAGAAAACGATTTTCCTCAAGAATAGATGCTAGATTACTACTAGAGTTAGTAGCACAAGCATCAACATTTATAATAGGGGAAGAGTAAGCCTTGGCTAAAGTTTCAAGATAAGTAAGTTTGAGCGTCTCAAAACTCTTTCTAAGAACGGTGAGCTCTCCTTCCTTAGTCTTGAGGGACACGGATAGAAGCTCACAATCCTTAGATAGAGAAGCATGAGACTTCACAAGCTTGCTTTTATCATTCATTAACTCGTCACAAGAGTCAATAGCCTTTTTCAAGGAGGCAAGATCATTAGTGTGAACATCAATGTTTGCACCAATTTTTAAGCATAGTTCATCATTTCGTGCTTCCTCATATTGGACTTTCCGCTCAAGGATTTCACACTTTTCCTTTTCCTTGGTGACGAGGGTTCCGAGTTCCTTAATGGTGATGGTGTGCTTACTCACCATCTCCATAAGCATACGAAACATAGTGAGTTTCTTTCCTTTGAGGGAGCACATGAACTTATTAAGTTTAGCAATCATAGGATCATCTAGATCATCATCCTCATAGCTATCCTCCGCATCAAGGTACTCATCACTAGGAGTAGAAGGTGTGAAAAGAGGAGGATTTGATAGTGGAGTTACCTTGACCTTGTCAGAAGAGCTTTGGTCCTCTCCTTCTTCAACCATGGCCTTTGCCATTAGGCACTTGTGAGCGTTGCCCTTGTAATATTTCATGTAGTTGTAGGTGACCACGTCCCCACTCTTGTTTACTAACCTCAACATGTTTTGAGAGTCTTGAGCAACTCCGGAAACACCACTAACATCATCCGGATCAGATTCTTCTTGAGCAACCATTGCCATTCCATCTCTCTTCTTGAGCTTGGAGTTCAAAGGATTTGGCAACTTCTTCTTGGGAAAGGTCTTGGAAAACCTTGGTTTATCTTCTCTCTTCTCATAAGGGCACTCGTTGGAGAAGTGACTGGTTTCTTCATAGTTGTAGCATTTTCTCACTTTCTTCTTTTGAAATCTTCCCTTGAATTTTCCGGCGCTAAACTTCTTGACAAAAAGAGCCATGTCTTCATACGAAGGGCCCTCGTCGGAGTCAATCTCATTACCATCTTCATCCTCATCATCTTCTTCTTCTTCTTCACTTTGCTCATCTTCACATACTTGCTTGGCCTTCAACGCAAGATTCATTTTTGATGATGGGGAACCATGCATGGCAAGATGTTTTGTGGCATTGGCCTTTGATTCTTCAAATAGTTGGAAGGTGGATATGATGTCATCTGTAGTCATTTCCTTGAAGGTATGGTGTTGTATTATGTCCCACACCATTTGATGATGATATGGACCAAGAGCATGAAGCAACTTATCCACAAGAAACCTCTTAGTCATATTGAATCCATCTTGAGTCTTGTCACACTCACATGACTCAATATCCGCAGTGAGAGTCATGAGACACTCAAGGAGTTGATTGGGGGTTTCACCTTTTTCCATACTAAAATTTTGCAATTGCCCTTTGGCAATTTCATATTGAGCACTCCAGAGGGTAGAAGTGCCAGTCCTGGATCGTATAATACTTTCCCATAGTTCCTTGGCACTTTTGATGTGTATGAACGGTCTCCTTTGCTTTTCATCCATACCTCTCCTTATACACATGATTGCCGTGTCATTGAGGTTCTTGTCATATATTTCTCTTGGTGTGGGGTTCTTTGGATCAAGCACATGATAGCCATACTCTATAATCTCCAGCATCTCATCGTTTCCATGTCGAAGATGATCCTGCATAGCAACTTTCCACAATGCAAAATCGGCAGTAGCAGTAAGTAAAGGAGGTTTGCCTTGAGGGTTATATCTTGGTTTCTCAACCTGAGGTCTTGCGTAAAGCCAAGGAACACTGGTGTGTTCATTGCTAGGAGGTTGTTGACCAAGTGATGAAGTAGGCACAGTTGGGCTCGTACTCACACCACTTGAGTGTGGTGCAAGCACCGCGAACAACGTGGCTAATCTCAGTTGGACCAAGGCCTCAAGAGAAGCATCATGCTCCTCTTTTTGCTTAGCAAGGGCCCGTTCTAGATCCTGAGACGTAAAGGACTTGACTTCAGAAGAAGCCTCGCCTTTATCCTTAGGATCTACAACCAGGGGAGTCCCATCTGGGTTCATCTCGCTCTAGGGCGGTTAAGCCACAAGAATAGAGCACGAGGCTCTGATACCAATTGAAAGGATCGAGATGGACCTAGAGGGGGGGGTGAATAGGTACAATTACAAATTTTAATTATTACTAAGCAATTTTAGGCAATAATGCGGAAAATGAAAGTGAGCCTAACAATTGCAAGTATGATACTAATGAGCTAAGCAAGATAATCAAGTGGCACAAATATATGAGTAAGTAAGCACAAGATGAGATAAGTAAGTGCTAAGAGACAAGTAACCACAAGTAGAGAGATAGGGTCAGGAATAACCGCAACTCCGAGAGACGAGGATGTAAGCCGATGTTCACTTCCTTGGAGGGAAGCTATGTCACCGTTTAGAGAGGTGGATGTTACCACGAAGGCACACCAACGCCACGAAGGCTCGCCCTATTCTATCTTTGAGACAACACCACAGAGGCATTTCTCAACCACTAGTGGTAGACCTTGGGGTGGTCTCCAAACCCTCACAAACTTTTCCGAGGGTAATCACAAAGGTCGATTCCTCTCCGGATGACTCCTACCGCCTAGGAGTCTCCAACCTCCAAGAGTAACAAGAACGATGGGGAAATAATCAAAACTTGCTCAAGTCACGAATTCCTTTGGTGCAAAGAAGGGGAAGAAGTGGATCTATCACTTGATTGGAGAACTTCTCTCAAAAAGCTCCTAGAACACTTGGAATCTAGGATTTAGTGTGGATGAATGAGAGGGAGAGTGAGGAGTGTTCTTATGGGGCTCAAAGTGAATGGTCAACCCTATCCTGTGGAAGGGAAGGGAGTATATATAGGTGGTGGGAAAAAGTGACCATTTGGGGTACAGGATGGCCGGACGTCCAGAGAACGTCGGACGTCCGGAGGCCCAAATGGGTCCGGACGTCCGACAGTCATCGGACGACCAGCCGCTGTGAAAAGTGTGACCCACAATCCAGTGTACAGGATACGGACGTCCGAGCAGGGCCAGACATCCGTAAGAATGCTTCTGATGTGAAAGTGTCGGACGTCCGGAGGGTTCCGGACATCCGTAAAAATGTTTCTGTTGTGGAAGTGTCGGACGTCCGGAAGTGTCCGGACGTCCGGGCAATCAGGAAGGACCGGACGTCCGTAGAACACCGGACGTCCGAAGGTAAGGTAGCAACTTTGAGCAAGTTTTTCACAGATCCATCGATCCCCTCTTAATAGTGCGGGATCCCTATACTCAAGAACAAACCATAAATGAAGTCAACATCTTGTATCTCCATTCTTGAGTTATATGCTTTTGTCCCTAGTCATGATCCATGCGCACGGTCTTTGGAACATAATCCTGAGATATACTTGATAAACATGATTAGTCCCGAGCATATGTGTTGTCATCAACATCAAAATATGATTAAGGGCATGATTGCACTTTCACCCGTGTCATGTTTTTTCCCTGTTTTGCGATTTTGCTAATTATCCAGAGAACGCCTGTTTTACAGCAAAGTCCTTGCACATCATGCATATAATAAGTCATTAACCGTGCATCGGATTAAAATGATTCAAACATGTAAAATGCTTAGAATTTCATTTAGTTTCATATTTTGCAACTTTCATCCATGTTTAAAATGTTTAAACTTGTTGCTTGTTTAATTTTGCATAAATGCCATGTTAAAATGATTTATTTCATAACTAAATAACCGTAGCCCCAATTTTAATAAACTTTATATGTAAATGGGGTAGAAAAATGCATAGATTAACATGGTGGCATTACTATGCATGTTTAACAACTCTAAAATATGGTTTAGGGCAGAACAGTACCAAATCTAAAATATGCACATGAGGATTTTCCGGAATTGTTGTTTGTTATTTCTGACCTCATTTAAACTTGCCTAAATAGTTAGTTTACTTATGTTTCACCTCTTGCCATGTTTAACAACATTTAATATTGTTGTGTACCTAAACAAGAGCGAACTAAATAACTCGAATGTGGTGTTTCGTCAATATGCAACTCGTTGCATATTGAGCTCCACTTAATTTGTAGTATTGTTCGTGCACATTGCCATGCCATGCCTCTTTAAACCGCACATGTATCATACTTGGTTGTGCATCGTGCCATGTTTATGTGATGGTTGTTTACCATGTTGTTTGCTTCTTTCCGATTTGCTTCTCTCGTTAGCTTCGGTTTCGTTCCGGAGTTGTGAGGATTCGTTCGAGTACGTCCGTTTGTCTTCTTCATGGACTCTGTTCTTCTTCTTTGCGGGATCTCAGACAAGATGACCATTACCCTCGATATCACTTCTATCTTTGCTTGCTAGTTGCTTTGTTCTATCGCTATGCTGTGCTACCTATCACTTGTTTACCATGCCTCCCATATTGCCATGTCAGCCTCTCACTTTTTCACCCTTCCTAGCAAACCGTTGTTTGGCAATGTTACCGCTTTCGCTCAGCCCCCTGTTATAGCGTTGTTAGTTGCAGGTGAAGTTGAAGATTGCTCCATGTTGGACATGTTTTTGTTGGGATATCACAATATCTCTTATTTAATTAATGTATCTATATACTTGGTAAAGGGTGGAAGGCTCGGCCTTATGCCTGGTGTTTTGTTCCACTCTTGCCGCCTTAGTTTCTGTCATACTGGTGTTATGTTCCTTGATTTTGTGTTCCTTACGCAGGGCCCAGCCTTGGTTTTACATTTGCCTAACAATCTATAACCCTCCCTTAGTGTCTGCAGCCCC